>NC_068986.1:110347856-110349170 GCF_001194135.2 Octopus bimaculoides
ATATATATATATATATATATATATATATATATAAATAAGAATGTATGTCTGTGTGTCTCTGTGACTCTGTGTCTGTGTATGTGTGTGCGTGTGTGTGTGTGTGTACTTGTATGAATCCCTAAAACTCCAGAACCACACAACCAATTTCATTCAAATTTTACACATGCCTTACTTAGGGTCCCGGTTGTGTTTTAGTCAAAAAAGAGTTTTAATTTCTTGCATAGTTCGAGCCCACAGCAGCATAATATCTCCTCCATTATTTAAGTATTACGTGTCAAAAGTGTAACAAAAACACTCATATCAAATACTTTCACTTTAAAAATGAAACTTTCCCACTATTTCAGTATCAAAACTGAAGCAATCACATTTCGATACTGTAATTTCTGGGGGTTTAATTTACACTGCATACGAAAATACAGACATATTATCACGGTACGTTATTAAACACTCACAGATCTACGCATACATACCTGACGACTGACATGCGTGAAGTGTCAATACGAAATTTTATTTTCCTTTCCTTCAAAACAATATACATTTACTGTTCCATTACCGATTAATAATTATCGTACGAGTTGCAAGGTTGGCAGGTAAAATATAAAATTGTTTGTCTCTCTGTACAAGTGCTTCTATTTCCTTAATTTATGCTGCATACAAAAGTACAGACATACTATATACGGTACGTTATTAAACACACACACATACATACACACGCATACACATCTACACATACACATCTACACATACACATACATGCCTGACGACTTAATTTTTTTATTAACCACACAGGGTCGAAACACAGAGGGAACAACACAAGGACAGAAGAAACATAAAAGTGGAAGAAAAATAATATCGAAAGAAAAGAATGGTAATGATAAATCAAAAGGTGGAATGACGTCTATTCGAACCCCGCACTCCAGTTAACGTTATTGAACGTTTTTAGAAAAAAAAACTTTTTGACACGTGTTATTTTATTTTTGTCTCTTTCTCCTTGTTATTATTATTATTATTGTTATTATTATTATTATCATCATCATCATCATCATCACTATTATTATTATATATGTGAGTGTGTTCTTTTCTATTGAAGAGCGTCGGCTCGAAACGGAGAGATTTTCTCACCATCCCGAGCGTCAAACTAATAAAACTGCTTGTTGTTTACACACCTGTCTTTGTCTTTTGTTTATCTGTAAATTTCAACTATGTATGTATGTGTGTATATATATATATATATATATATATATATATATATATATATATACACTTTACGTCTGGCTGTACAGCCTTTTTGTTTGTTTATTTCACCGTTTCGTT
>NC_068986.1:110349180-110352170 GCF_001194135.2 Octopus bimaculoides
GCTGATGAAGGGGATATTTCTATGTGACCTGCTTGTTTGTTGCACCTTGTTTACCATTTTTGTCCTTGTTCTTTTGCCACGTCATGTACCCAGTTATGTATCTATATGTACATGTGGATGAACGTATATACATACATGTACATATATATGCATATACTCATATATTGTTTATATATATATATATATATATATATATATATATCGACTATCGTGGCTGTTACGTTGCAAAAATCCTTGCGATATGTGAAAATCCACGAAGTAGAAAAAGTACTGTACTGTATATTTTTTAAAGTTATTTTTATAATTTGTATATATTTATTTTATTATAAATGCAAAACAAAACCATGGAGGAATCGACGGAAGCTTAAATAATAAACCACGATAGGTGACGGGCTATATGGCGAGGGAGCGATGTGTATATATATGCGTGTATAATTATATGAACAGTGATCAAAACGGACTTTGGGTACGATGTATATATGTTCATACATAGGCATTGATATGTGAATATATATGTTTGTGTGTGTGTGTGTGTGTAACCGATAAATATGATAGTGTCTTGTTAAGATACTTAATAATGCATCCAGTGCATTGTTCATAAGAAATATTAACGGGACGCTAAAGTACAAGACATGTTATTCGGAAATGTTGCTATGAAGTCTGAAATATAACCCTAATTCATATCAACGATAGATTTAATCACTGATAGTGTGCAACCATTCAACAGATTGGGTTGGTACTAATAATTTATGTCTTGTGGATTTATATATCTATAAACTGAATTCGTAGATTGAAGATATTTAGAATTTTAGATACTTTGACATTTAGGGTGGCATTAAATTGTTTCTTTCTGATATTTTAGTCTTTACTTGATAATATACTTCGTGCATTGCTGCCATTAAATTACAACGTTGCAAACTATGTTCTGCAGTTTGCATACAGACGCAACCACGGACACACACACACACACACACACAGACACACACGCACAAATTACAGACATACACATATGTAAAATGTGTGTATTTATGTATCAATGTTTATTTATCATGTGTGTATATTTGTGAACTTAATAAGTATATGCACAAACACATGCCTCTATACAGAAATGTATTCATATTCAAATATACATGCTTCGGTTACTGTCTATAAATTCAAAGCGAGACACACACATATACAACTATATAAGTATACACATATGTGTGTGTGTGTGTGTGTGTGTGTGTTTGAACATGAATTAAACTTTTATGTTTAAGATGAATAGCAAATGGCTGCCTAATGAAAATAACGACAATGTCATATCGTAAAAGGTACATTTCAGAATCTGAGATTGCACGCTATCAAACTAATTGCTCGATAGAGTTCATGCGACCTCGTAGCTCGTAATCGACTTCATATTTTACGATATAGTAATTCATATCAATGAAACTTATAGATCTGAAAAAAAAAGAGGATAAATATATTGCAGTGTTATGAATTTTAGAAATAATATCCGCACACAGGTTCACCGAGAAGGAGGCCCTACCGTTTCAAATGTGCTATAAGGCTGCTTACCCGGTTTCCATGGTGTATGAATGACCAGGGTTACAACGCCCCCACCGAACAGTACGCCAGACCATACCAGTTTTACTCATTTTCATAATTGAAAAAAGAGGAAACTAAGAGAAGTAACAGGAGTCGCCAGTTGCATGTATTTCGATAACGGACAAATACAGGTATATAAAATACAATACAATATAAACACTTCTTGGACCATTGGTGATAAGGTCGAACAACTATGATGTTGTGGACTGCCTTTGGACCATGGACCCGTGTCCACCACAGTCCGCTTACCCCAGACAATAAACCGGTCCATTTACTTCATGGCGTGCTGATGTTAGAAGTTTTGATTGATGGAAATATTTCCCTTGTCCAGTAGATCTGGTCTTAATTGTCATTTGGTAATTACGATACATTTTCAAGATATACCTTTAATAAATCAAGAATTTATTTTGTGTGATATTTGATATACCTGTATTTGTAAATGTATCTCATTTACACTTCAGTGAATGAGAGCAACATGAAGTGAAATGAACTCTTTTGATCAAGAACACAAAACACTCTCCAGTCCAGGTATTTAAACCACAATCTCTCGATCGTGAGTGCAACACACTAAACCCCACTCTACCAGCATTCATCCTACCGTTTCATGCAGCACTTGGTACTTAAAAAAATCAATGTAGATATTACAATTCGTACATCGAATATTAGTTTTTTTTTCTCTCTGCTGGACATTATCTATGCTATATTTTACTGGTTGTATGCCATCGACTTTATATATGGATGCTCTGTGACATTCGCTGATTAAAATATGTTGCCAAAATTATTTGATGTTATGGCATCTGCAAATGTTTTCATTCTGTACAGATGTGGAATTTTGTGATGGTGGCTTTTAGGTTTCGAACTAAACATCCTTCACCGTATGACATCTGGCGCGGAATTTCCCATATATATGGATGGATATATATGTATGTGCGTCTTACATTGACCAATGCCGGGCATCAGGCATTCTAGGAATATATTCACTGCACTTGTTGAGCCTCAATCTCAGCACTCACAGCGTGACCATGTGGAATATGCTCGAAGTACAGCATAGCCTCAAAATTCCATGGAACACATGCTACCACCTTTCGTTCACACCATTTTTGTGTGTCAGCACGTTCTGAAGCCTGACCGGATCGAAGACACTGATTTGTCTTATTAGGTTTACCAAAAATAGATCCATTTTCCCAGTTACAATTCGACGCTGAAAACGGAGAACTTGAGGATATTTTTGGATGTAAAGAATAAACAATTTAGAAATGATTGGTGTACAAGATCGTGTACAAGTTAATGCTGGAACATAGAGATACCAGGTGCCAAAAATCATCCTTGTGAAAAGCTGTGAAAAACTTTTGAGTCGACCCCGTATATATATATATATATATATATATATATATATATATATATAT
>NC_068986.1:110352809-110357181 GCF_001194135.2 Octopus bimaculoides
TTATATATGAGGAAAAATAGATGGAAATAGATGTTAGTGAGAGAAAAGAGACAATGGAAAACGTATGGAGAGATGATAATGCCAAAGTGAGGTGTAGACTCTGTAGGTGGGAGAGGGAGAGAGAGAAAATGAGCGACAGAAAGCGCGAGAGAGAGAGAGAGGAAGAGAGAGTGAAAGAGAGGGGAGAGAGAGAGAGAGTCGTGGTATTTTATAGTGAGATGATAATATTAAAAGGAGTGACATAAGTGTGTGCATGATGCATGTGTGAGTGTGTGTATGTGTTTGTGTATATGTCTATGTGTGTGTTTATGGCTGCGTTCATGTGGGAAGGAGACAGTATGAGAGAATGATTAGGTCGAAATGAATATGAAAGAATTAGAGTGAGAGTGAGAGAGAGAGAGAGAGAGAGAGAGAGAGAGAGAGAGAGAGAGATGGGCGATAATAAATAAAGTGGTAAATAAAGAGAAAGGAAGAGAGTGAGGGGATAAAGGTGTAATAAGGATAGGAAGCTGTAGGAGGAGGAGGAAGAGGAGAGAAATGTGAATGAAGATATTTGGCAAAGAGATGTAAAATATAAAAATAAGTATCAAATAAATGGAAAGAATATAAATATATATATATGTATATATAGCGAGAGAGAGAGAGAGAGAGAGAGAAGAGGGAGGGAGAGAAGGAGAGAAGGAGAGAGAGAGAGAAATGGTCGGAACCATTTAGAAGGTGGATAATGGAAGGTGTTAAAAATCAGTAGAACATTTTCTGGCAAAGCAACTCTGCCTGGCAGGCATTTGCATTCATTTTAATATACGTTATTCTAGCAAAAGAGAGGAAGAAAAAAATGAACAGAAAGCCTAATAAATGTACATAAAAAAATAAGAGAAATAATCATCAAAAACGTAGAAAATAGAAGAAGAAAAAGCAGAAGGAAAAATGCTGCGCTTGTTTGACGTTCTTAAGTGAATTTTCGTCGAGTGTAGCACATCGTGACAGGAGGAAATGGTATACAGAAGTTTCTGGATGTCTTAAACAAGAAACAGCAGTGATAGAAGACAATCACAGAATACGTTTGAGCCCCGGAGATATACAAAAATCAACATGATCGCAGCGGCTATAAAATTGTCACCCTGCGGGTGGGTGGGCTGCTTAGTGAATATATATTTTTTGCCCTTCATTTAATTCACTTTTTGGATCAAACAGCAACGATCATTGAAAGGCGTGCAGCGTTATTTGATACGACTTTGCTCTCTTCCTTCTTTCTTTTCTTTCTTTCCGATTTTATTATTTTTCTTTGTGTGTGTGTGTGTGTGTATACACATACACACACGCACACATACACATATATATATGTATATGTATATTTATATGTATATATAAATACATAAATATATATATATATACATGCATACATATATATATATATATATATATATATATATATATATACGCATACACACACATACACACACACACATACAATATATATATATATATTCCTTCATTCATACACATACACACTCGCACACACACACACGCACATGTATAATTACCCACGCATATTATATATATATATAACTTTTTCTTTCTCTCCTTCCTTTCTCCACTCCCCCCTCTCTCTCTGTCTCTCCCTCTGGTTCTTTGTAGACTAAGAAGTCTTTTATTTAAGAACAAGAAAGGATTATAAATATGTCAGTTCTAAATAAATACATATTGGTCGTGCACCATATTGCGAAATATTCTCACACTGTTAAAAAAGAAACGTACAAAGAATGAATTTGGACCAAAAGAATTCCAATGTAAAAAAAAATTATATATCAGAAACACACAAAATGGAAGAAAAAGAAACACATCTATTTTGCGAAACAGCATGAAAGGACATGACGAGTAATCATGAAGTGAAAATCCTATTGAAAATACTGAAGAATCAGCTAAAAGTATCATAGAATTTACACAAACGGTTAAAAATAACACAAAGAAAACCAATAAAGAAAGATGATATGACGTACTTAGGTCATGTTGATTCTAATGAAACCTGCTGTTGGGTTTCTCTCGGGCAAAGACCCAAACATTGATTTGGATATTTCTGATAACAAATTGCATATTTGAAAGTCTCCTGGCGTTATTCCGTTTCCAGTCTTAATATTTGAAACAGTGTCTTCCAGTTGTTAGTCTTTAATAGTTTCTCGTCAGCCCTGATCAAGGAGACGCTCTCACACTGTCGTCGGAGTCGTGGCCATCTCTACAATTTAGTATATTAGTTTCTACATTAACTTCTTTATTGAAGTCAATGTGTGATTTCATTTTTGTTTAACTGAACTCTAATTGTTAGAAAGTTTAGGGTCCGTGTAGAGGCTTTCTTGTTTGCTCCAGGTCTGTTAGTGTAGAGAGGAAAAATGAAATAAGATAGCTAGTGGATTCTTTCTAGGAATTTAAGACAACAAACAATATTAGGCTTATTCCTGCTTGACGTTTATTTATATCAAGGGAAAAACAGACGTTTGGCGATTTTCAAGGTCACCAGATTCCGTTCGCAACCTCATGACGCATATATCTGTGTATGTGTAGATTAAAACATCTTTATGCTTGTTCAGACCCGGGACCTGCGTAATTTGCTGCTAACTTAGCACTTTTGTATGGAGTGCTAGTCAGAGTGCTAGTAAAATCTACCATGCTAAGACCTAATGTTGTTTCTCGGCGATGTTACAACAGTGTATTTTGTTGATGTAGATGCCTTGTCCTGCCGTGGAGAAGATGTTTTGATTTTTATTTTGGATATTGTTCGAGTAAGTAAAACAAAAGGTGGAATCTAATACGATAGTTTGTGTTTTCGGACATCTCCCTGACGAATTGAAAGAGAACGGCCTTACGTGCTTTTGTAATCATGGCCAAAGGTCACGAATGTAAAGTTGTCGGTTGGCAATTGTTCACTGAAACCTCAGAACGGAAAAAAAATTCTTTTCTGTACGTATTGCACATGCTGTAAACTGAAAAGAATCATGTGATATGAAGAAGGTACTTTTAGAAAGGGTTGAATATCAGAAATATAAGCGAATATAAGTGGAGATCAGGGTTGCTGGAGATTACCTAAGGAGTGTTCGGGATATGCACTGTGAGGTGATTTTGGTTGGATTTAGATTTGTAGTAAAATTTGAAGGCATCAAAAAAGCGGTGGTTGCATCCTTAGCTCTTTTGGATGCCAATATCTCTCTCTCTCTCTCTCTCTCTCTCTCACACACACACACACACACACACACACACACACACATGTGGATCAGAACAATTTGATTAAAATTCATTGGAACTCCGAGAAGTTCAAGCGTGATGGTAATCTTCATCCATTTAGAATTTGAATGAAGGTTGATCGTTATTACCATAAGGTGGGGCTGCGATTGGTAGAGAAAGGTCACATGGTGTCGTGGTTTGATATTAGTATAATAGTATATCTATTTCTTTATGGCCCACAGGGGGCTAAACATAGAGGGGACAAACAAAGACGGACAAAGGGATTAAATCGATTACATCGACTCCAGTGCGTAACTGGTTCTTATTTAATCAACCCCGAGAGAACGAAAGGCAAAGTCAACTTCGGTGGAATTCGAACTCAGAAATTAACGGCTGACGAAATAAATAACGCTAGGCAATTCGCCCGGCGTGCTAACGATCCTGCCACTTCGCCAATATAACGGCCATATAGTTCGGGAGTGGGACCAGTTAAACTTGAGAATATTTGGGCCTCAACGTCGCCAACGAACAAGTTCGCATAGTTGAGGACCATTCTCGTTCCCATGTACACCTCCGAGAAGTGCTGGTAGAAATCACCAGCGAACGAGAAGCAGTTTAGTGAGAGGACAAGTTCGGCCAGACGAACGAGTGTAGATGTATCGGGTTGGGGATTGGGTCGAAGGTTAACGAAATATTGGAGTGCACGCCGCCCCTCGTGGTGAGGGATCACCGTGTAAAGGGTCTGGATGTCTCGAGTGTAAAGAAAAGTTTAGAGGGGCCAGGAAGGAAGGAGAAGAGTTGAAGAAACGAAGCGCGTGGTTGGTGTCATGGATGTGAGAGGGGAGGGAAGACACTAGGGGGTACAAGGACATGGTCAAGCTATCTGGAGATGAATTCGGTGGGGCAGTTGCAGGCGGAGACTATGGGGCGGCCAGGGTTGTTAGGTTTGTAGATTTTGGGCAGGAAGTAAATAGTGGGGGTGCGAGGGATGCGCACAATGAGGTTGGAGGCGTTGGGGGGGGGGTAGAGAGGAGGAGATGAGGTCAGGGATAGTGGAGGACACAGTCTGCTGGTAGCTGGACGTGGGTTCAGAGGGCAGAGGTCAGTAGCAAGAGGTGTCTTGAAGTTGGCGGATATATATATATATATATATATA
>NC_068986.1:110357536-110365825 GCF_001194135.2 Octopus bimaculoides
TATATATATATATATATGAAGGTATGCAAGTACAATTTAAACTGTGAGCTTTTCATTGAAGAAGAGTCCCAGAGTGAAATATATATATATTTTGTTTGACTCAAGATTTCACTATTTTTATATTCCATGGGGCCCGGGCATGTTCCAATAAAGCAGTCTCCCTAACACCAGGAATATATATGTAGGTAATATACATATGCATATTGCAGCATAATGTCCCCTAATCTCCAAGCTTCTAATTCATTTGAGATAGAATGAACGAAAGAAAAGAGAAAACTGGCCTTCATAGATATGAACAGATAATATTTCTTAATTTGATGGTGCTTCTTGTTTTATTTTTAGACTCATCACATCAGTCCCTTCCAGACATCCGATGTCAGAATAAAACAGAATACTGGTCACAGTCGCCAATATATATCTCAAAAAAGAACAAAAAGCCTAAAAACAACTGCACTAGTTTTCTCTGTGTGTCTTCCTCTCAGACGCAGGACAAGGCCTGCTGCAAATGTCAGACTTCACACGCCTCAAGCAAGTGAACTTATCGAACTGTTCTGGATGTTAACTCTTCTGGGTATTGTTTGGACTCAGCCCGTCTACTTCGGATTTGATACACTGCTTATAGACACAACACTCTATAGGGCTTCCAGCTGATACTTCTTCTCCCCTTCTTCACCTCTTCTCTTCTGGGATTCTCACAATATCTTCACTATTCTGTAATAATTTAAACTCGCTATTTTTTGTCTTACTTTCCTAATTCTACCCCTTCTTGTCGCTCCCTCGCTATTTCCATTCTTGATAATACTCTTTCGCGTTTATTGATTTCCTTCTTTCCTTTCATTTTCCTGTATTTCTTTCTCTTTCTCTTTCTTCCTCCCTTTCTTTCGTTTTTCTTACTTTCTTAATTTTCTCTTCATTTAGCCTATCATTTTTTACTTCCTTCTTTATCCCCTCCACCCAACCGCTCCCTCATATTTTCCATTTCCATTTAATCTAACCCATCAGCTCCCCCCACTTTCTCTCTCTCTGTTTATCATACGCTCTTATTTTCTCTCTTTCTCTTCCATTCCTTTCTGCTCCGTCAATTATCAAATCTCAATTCTCATTCACTTCTCTATCACTTCAACATCACTTCATCTCTGCTACTCCTCCTTCCACTTAAACACACTTCTCCCTCTCACCCTTTCTATTCATGACTTCCTCTCACGTTCTCTCCTTCCTTTCCTTTCCCTCTTCTGTCTGTCTGTCTCTCTCTCTCTCTAACTCCTCCATCTCTCCTTCTCACTGAGTTTCTCTCACTTTTCCTCTTCGGCTCTCTTCCTATAGTCAGCACTTAGCTTGTTTCACTCACTATCTCTTTTCATCTCTCTCTCTCTCTCTCTCTCTCTCATTTCATTTCTTTCTCTCTCTCACTTTCTATCTATCTATCTATCTATCTATCTATCTATCTATCTATCTATCTATCTATCTAAGTAGCTATATGTCAGTCTGTTCTGCCTCTCTCTCTCTCTCTCTCTCTCCCTCCACCAACTCTCTATTTACATATGTATTAGTGTGTGTGTGTATGTGTGTTTATATATCCATCTGTCTATTAGACTGTGACTATATATCGTCCTTTTCTGCTTCATCGATTACCGCTGCTCACCGCCCTCACTACCTCCCCCGACCTCATCGCCCTCATATAACCCTCACAAAACCTCATCCCTCTCACCACCATCGCTTCCCTCGCCACCCTTTCCAAACTCACCAATCTTGACCCTTCCCTACCACATCATTTCTCACAATTTCTTTCCACCAGACACTCTCCCACTTCGTCTTTTCTCTCTCTCTCTCCCTCTCTCGCTTCTAAATCTGTGTAATTCTTTATATTTTCTGTCACTCTGCCAGGAAGCTGCTCTATCAGTCGACCAAAATAGATGCAGACATAGTTTATTCCAACACAAAACTGTAATCTTATGTCTTGAGGCGAATAACGTGGACGTTAGTACCATCGATTTCTTCTTCTTCTTCTTCTTCTTCTTCTTCTTCTTCTTCTTCTTCTTCTTCTTTTTCTTCTTCTTTTTCTTCTTCTTTTTCTTCTTCTTTTTCTTCTTCTTCTTCTTCTTCTTCTTCTTCTTCTTCTTCTTCTTCTTCTTCTTCTTCTTCTTCTTCTTCTTCTTCTTCTTCCTCTTCTTCTTCTTCTTCTTCTTCTTTTCATTCTGCTGTTTTCTCTCATAGTCTCTCTCTTGATTTCCATTATTAAACGAGAATGATAACAGAAAGAACACTTCAATGGGAATCTATCTATCTATCTATCTATCTATCTATATACATACATACATAACTATATCTGTGTGAGGAAGAATGAATGTATGTATGTATATGCATATGTGTATATACAGAGGTATGTATATATATACATATATATATATAATGTATATATATAAGCGTAGATATATACGCATACATACATATATATATATATATATATATATATATATATATATATATATATATATATATATATATATATATATATATATATATATACACATATATGTATATCATTTATGATATTATTAGAATGTATATATCTATATATGTATCTATCTATATACATCCATACATACAAACATATCTACATACTTACAAGCTTACATACATACGTACATACATTACGTGCATGCATACATCCATACAAACATATACATTAAGTGCCACAATAAATAATTTGGGCAAGTTTTGGGCTCTACACACCCCATTCTAAAGGGACGCATGAAAGTTGCCAAAATAAACCGGATTCTCTACTGGGACATTTTCCGCTCTTAAGTTTTTTTGTTTTCTTTATTCTTTGTTTTCCTGTTATTTGACCGTTCACAACAATTTTATCATATACTGAAAATTGATCCTATATGGGCTGGAGGGGAAGTCAACAAATGAACAAATATATAATATATGAAAAAAAAAAAAATAAAGTTCAAGTTCAGAATAAACACATGAAAAACACATCAGATTTTCTGTCAGTTATTTCATAAAACGCACACATACACTTACACTCATTCAAACCTTCTCACACCCACACACACATTCGAGAGAAATATGTTACTTTTCTGTGTTGTTTCAGCTGGTGAAAGACCATCTATCAAGTTTTGTTGTTGATTTTGTTTCTCTTAAGGTCAACCGTGATTGAGCACAATTAGATCAAAGGCGTTCACCCTGCAGTCACCCCGTCTTTTATTCAGGTAGAATGAATTTGGAAGTACATTATCCGTTCAATGTCCTTTCTCCTTTCCCCCGTCAACATTTTCTTTCATTTTTTTTTCTTTTGAAGTCGCTAAGATTTGATTGGAGAAAGATTCTCTCAGGACAAGCGACCACATAGAAGCAATGCCTCTAGTTTTAAGGGTAACTGTCTCATAGGAATGGTTGCCCGGACTCTCAAGTGGAAAAGCAACCAAGATTACATTTTCACGGGAAAAGGATGCCAGTCCTTTGTAGGATAACTCATTTACATTCGAGTAGAATGGTCTAATGCAGAAGGAAATATTTTGCACAAGGACACAGAACACCGTTTGACCTGACAAGCGAAACCTTGATGTCATGATCGTAAGTGCACCACCCTGATCTCTAGGATACGCGCCTCCATGAAAAGAGTTTCATCAAAATTAAATCTAGAGCATCGGGCACGCATTCATGAGTTAGTTAGTTCGATTCCCGGACCGGGCTATATGTTGTGTTCTTCAGCAAAATACTCTCTTTCACATTGCTCCAGTTCAATCAGCTGTAGAAATGATTTGCTACATCACTTGTGCCTAGCTGTATCGGCCCCTTTGCCTTTCCCTTGGAAAACATCAGAAAAAATATATTGGAGACAATAAGGTATGATTTGAAATAAGTTGGTTGCTGTTTGCAGTCGGTTACATAAAAACGTAGAAGCTGAGATACAAGGTAAAAAAAAATGCTGAGTTGTCAGTCCAGAAGTTAAGCACATTGTTAACTCTGGCAAGTTATCTTATCAAATACAATGCCTTTTTTTAAAAGCAAAAACAAAGACTAAAACAATCTCACCTCATATATATTCCTTAAATATTTAGTTTTCTTGAAATTTATGATTAAATACTGCAAGATATGACAATTCTGTTCACCAGAGAATAGACGCAATTATGTGCTATTATCAATAAATATTTAAACATTTTCTTCTTTACGGTGTTTGACAAATTTCAGCTTTGTTTGTCAAATTGGTGATCGCTCGTGTGTAATGATCATTAAAAACATTTTTTTTTGTTTTATTCTATAATTTCGAAATTTTGTTTATTCTGTCTGCTATCTAAAAATTCCCAAATTAAGTTATAAAACGAGTTTCAAATTAAATAACTGTATGTTTGAGCGTGTTTTGTGAATGTCTGCCTGCTTGTTACTGTGTATGTGTGCGTGCGCGTGAAAATGACTGTTTGCGTATGTCCTTGTGTTGTATAATAGAACTTGCATACGCGACCTGTTTCTCTATTTCATCGTTAAATTCGAAGACGGTTTGGAATTTCGAATAAGCGATAAAACGAAGTGCAGCTTGTGTTGGTAAGAACACACATGCACACACACACACACTCTCTCACTCTCTCTATCTCATACACACACACACACACACACACACACACACACACACACACACACACACACACACACACACACACACACACATTCTCTCTCTCATACATACACCAACACAAACAAACAAACACATAACATTTCATTATACAAACATCAGATAATTTAAAGGAAAAACACTCGGATTAACAACTGAAAGAGCAAAAATGTGAGACTCGGAGCACTGATAATTAGAGCGCGCGCCTTTCAGCCATAATGCGTTAAAGAATACTCTCATATACATACATACATACATACATACATACATACATACATACATACAGATATACACACATACATGTGCCTACGTGAATATATAAATATATCCGTAGTTAGGCGAAGCGGATACCCGAGGCATTGAAATTCAAATCATAACTCAACATCAAATGGTCGCTACAGCCTGCTGATTCCTGAGCATCTGTAAGATGGAGATGAAGAGAATGAATGTGTTGTATGCATCCATAAAACACCTCAGTCAAGTCACCAAATAAACTGCTGAAGTGTGCCGCGGAGTTTTTCTCTGTTCGTCTCCTCCCCTCGAGATGGTCTTATCTTTTATGACTTTATTTAATGATATACTGTAGTACCTCCCTTTACGACCGTCTCTGATCACGAATAAATCGTGCCTTATAACTATCTATCTATCTATCTATCTATCTATCTATCTATCTATCTATCTATCTATCTATCTATCTATCATCATCATCATCATCATAATCTCAATTCTGCTTCTCCTTCCCGCTGAGCGCCCTCTGGGCACCTGGGGCAGAGAAACGCAGTGCATACATTTGTAGGCCTTTAGAATAATCACACCAGATTATTCATTTACAAACTCTTTTGATAAAGAAAATAAAACGACAGAAAAAGGAAAAAAAAAGTAAAATATAAAAGTAAGCAAAGAAAATAGAGGGCAAACAAGGAAATAAAATCGACAGTGACAATAATCTTCTCAATACATGTGACCCACCAACTCAATACAATCTTCTGCACTTCCTGCGTGGATGGCAATCGAGGGACCACTTCCCCAAAATTATCTATTACTCCATTGTTTATTTCAGTTTCTCCCACAGTTGCCGGTATTTTAACTGTCCTGAGACGCCATCTTAGCTCCTACTACTGCGTGGTATTATTAAATGTTGTTTAGTTTTGACTTTTGTCTTGTACTTGAGAAAATCATAAATATGTGTGGGTTCCAGTAGATAGTAGGAGAAAGAGAAGCAGCTTGGTGATCAGACCAAATTCCACAGGTCTGTAAACAGTTTCGGTAGATGGTGAGAAGGAGATCAACAATGGGGTTTCGCATTCCTGCGCGACCAGGGGATAAATGGAGTGTCACACACTTGCGGGAATCATACTAGTTTATTGCAAAACATTGTTGTAAAGTTTTGTTAGCAGTTCATGACTCTCTGGGAAGGCATCTAACCAGAAGTTAGGAATTTTTTCCTTTCCTTAAGATTTCCATTTGCTCTTGAGAGCAGATCTTACATCTTCTACCTTGATACCCTATCACTTTTGCTCTTCTAAGGAGTCTAAGTCAGTAGATATTCTATCAATCTAAGGGGCCTTTTTATTGAGTGTTTTTTTTCTTCTGCCCAAATTTTATTCTAATACTCCTGCACTTCTAGTGTATGCTAATTTCGTTAGTAAACAGTATGGTGAGAGTGGGTGATAACAAGACTGCTAAAGTTTAAAGAATTTCTCTGAGAATTTTTGCAGAATTTCGGATGGTACTCTACTTTTCTGCAGGTTGACAATGCGAGTTTCCATTTCAATTTCTTTCTATCTTTTAGGTAGCATTTTTGTTGTGCCAAGTGCACAATTTCCTACAGGAATAATGGTTGTCTTGATCTCCCACAATATCCTCTGCTATCTGGTTTGATCCTGATATTTCTGAACTTTTTAAATTTCTTTGGTATCGAATCTACTATCACAGAGAATTGTAAAATCTATGACCTTGTATTGTTTGTTTATTTTTTCCTCTATAATCACTTCTGGTCTTTTTGCCCCAGGAGTATAGGGTCAGAGTGTGCGGTGAAGACCCTCAGTTTCTATTACAATATCTGGTTTGTGTACATAGCGTGTTTCTTTTGTTTTCAAGCTACATACTCCCCTAACATCCTAATGGACTTGTTTTCCTGCACAGTCATATATGCCCTTATACTCCTTTTGCGCTAGCATACTGCACTCACTCAAAATGCGATTGATACTCTTGTCTCCTTTCCTGCATACTCTACATTTGTTATCTCACTGACTTTTGGCTACAAGGGCTTATTTCTTAGCGCTAAAATTAACGATCTCTTTTCCCTTACATTTCCCGTCCCGTCAACCACAGCGACCGATCATCACTTCCAACATTCTTGGTTTGTTATATGAATTGTCCATACAGTTTTATTTCTTTACATTTATTCATTCTGTTATTCTTCCATTCCTCTTTGAATTCTCCCACTGTTTCACTCACGATCTGGGCATCTCTACCTGCCGAAACTATTCTTTCTCTATTCTGCACAACACAACTTTTCAGACCCAGTTACACCAAAAGTGTCTTTTGCGTTTAATAATCCTTTACCACATTCCTATTATGGCAGTCAGAGTCGTCAGTCGGTATTACATTTCGGATGAAGTAGGTTGAGCATTGTTAGCAGGTTTCTGGCTCTTCGAAATTCTGCAGCTCCATTTTTCTCTATTTCAGAAAGGGAGCATAGGAACACAATACTTTCGTTGCCCATGTATTTGTGACCCTAATGATGTTTCTTCATTTAACATTGTTTTTCGCATCTTTCTAATTGTCTACTTCTACTCTCTTGTGACTTTCTCTCACGTTTCTCTTTCCGTTATGTTACCGTCTTGTAGCACCCCTACTTATTTGTATCCCTCATTATTCCGCAGCAATCTAATGGTGCTGCCGTATGGTAATCTTCTTCTTCTTCTTCTTCTTCTTCTTCTTCTTCTTCTTCTTCTTCTTCTTCTTCTTCTTCTTCTTCTTCTTCTTCTTCTTCTTCTTCTTCTTCTTCTTCTTCTTCTTCTTCTTCTTCTTCTTCGTCGTCGTCGTCGCCGTCGTCGTCGTAGTAGTAGTAGTATGAAAAAAACAAATCTCAAGAAAAACCACGAAAAGAAAGAAGCAGGAAAAGTACAAAACAGAAATTGGTAAACTACATAATAATCAGAATTGAGAAGAGAAAGATTTACAGAAGAGTTTATCTTTGAATATTTCATAACAAAAGAGAGTAAAAAAAAACAAACAAGTAAACTGAAAATATGTCGGAAAAGATCGTGAAACAAACATATGTAAATATAGGTTGGTGATAGCAACTGGATGTCAATGTCGAAGATAGAGAATTCCATTTTGTAAAATTGTGTAGGTGTTCGTTACAAAAATACACAACACTCACGCACGCAAGCACAGACGACCACACGCACGTGTACAGAGACGCACACATGCATCTAATAATTATATATATATATATATATATATATATATATATATTCAATCCATTTGAATCTGTTTCTCTATCATCACTGATTTCACTAACTTTCTGCCATCGAAATCACTCACTCTCTTACTCTCTCTATTTAAACTCACACACACAAGCACGCATTCGGATGTATATGTTGTGCGGATGTTTGTGTGTACGTCTGTGTTCATCTTCTCGTGTATATATATATATATGT
>NC_068986.1:110367412-110369481 GCF_001194135.2 Octopus bimaculoides
ATATATATATATATATATATATATATATATATATATATATACATACATGAGTACCCATGTGTGCTCATGTGTATATAAGCGATATATTGTTCAAACAGTAAAGACATGAATACACACATACATACACACTTACACACGCACACACTATCCTACTATTAGAGTACATACATCTATATGCATTTATGCAGATATTGTGTATGAATCTATACATCTACACACATATATGTTCAAAGGCACACACATGTACATGTATGTGTGCATGGGTGTGTACATATCCAAACAGTCACTCACTCATACACACGCAATATATATATATATATATATATATATATATATATATATATATATATATATGCACACACATATTTATACATAGACGATGAAAAGAAGTGAAAGAGCGAGTGAGACGGAGACGTAGATACGCACATATTCTTTATATTCTTCCAGTCATGCATACATACATACTCTCATACACACGCGCGCGCGTATTTACAGATGTGTATTTTTGTATGTATGTATGTATGTATGTATGTATGTATGTATGTATGTATGTATGTACCTATGTACTGTATTTGATCATTGCACATCAGGGGTGACTGGAAATCATGTAAACTTTTCATTCTTTTATTTTAAAAACGGACAGACATTATATCTGTTAAAATCATGTCCTAATTATTTCGATGTGTACATAACGTGGGGCCAATCAATCTACAAAATGCAGTCTCTATTCTTCCTTTGCTTGGTTACACTTTGGGCCTTTCTTCTGTCAAACGTATTTCTTTGAGGTGGAATATAAAAAAATGCAAACTGGAAGACAAAGCAAATGGAAGAAGGGGGAACCGAGAACAAACAGCGTTGTGAGAGATTTAATCTTCGGGTTATATCAAACAAAGCACGTTGTCGGTGAGACTTTTAGCATTATAAAAGACGGGTAGGCTAAAATCGCTGCATTCCATACTACGTGTATATATATAAATATATATATATGGGAGAATGTAGGAAAAAAAAAACAACAACAGACGAGACAGGTGGTGTAAACAACAAAAGGACGTATTAGTTTAACGCTTGGGAATACAGAAAGTCTTTAAC
This sequence comes from Octopus bimaculoides, assembly GCF_001194135.2. Taxonomy (NCBI): domain Eukaryota; kingdom Metazoa; phylum Mollusca; class Cephalopoda; order Octopoda; family Octopodidae; genus Octopus; species Octopus bimaculoides. The sequence continues at coordinate 110,368,502 of NC_068986.1, forward strand.
GTTTCGAGACTGAACTCACTAGCCGATGAATTCGTAAGTGCCTTTTCTTCTCGTTGGTTTTTGGTGTCGCATGGCCAGAAATTACCGTGAATTTTTTAGAGACACTTTCAAATTTATCAGAATATTGGGCTGAAGATGCGGAATAGAGTAATTTCATTCTCTTAACCGCGAAACGTTCGTATCCAATTAACTAAAGGCAGGTTTGTTTTTGTTTTTGCTTTTCCCTCTGGTTTTTGTTCTATGTGTGCCATAAATATCGCCATCCGTTTAGAGAAAAATTTGTAGTTTAGAATCAGTAGTTCTTTGACTGCTATTTCGAAATTTTCAGTATGTTGGAGAAGCAACTCAATGCTAATCCCTGTATATTTATGATGATACATATATGTATAGATAGATAAGTAGATAACTATATAAATAGGTAGATTGGTATACATGTGTGTGTGTGTGTGCGTTTGTGAGTGTGTGTGCTTGCGTGTGCTTTTAAGTTTTTGCTGGGTGTTTTTGTATATGTATGTAGTATTCGTTGGTATGTTGTAGTTAAACAACTCTTGAGACTGGGTAAAGAATTTAGAGTGATGTTCTCATATGAGTAGACATGAATTAAATAGATATAGAAATAAAATTATTGCTATTTACCGTAGACAGATAGTAGATCAATACGCTGTCAGACAGACATATAGATATATTGAATACAAAGACAAACATTTAGATAAACGCACAAACACAAGGCACTCACAATAAATGTACCTAAACTTACAAGATTAGCAGACATTTTTGCTATGTATAATGCGCACACTCATATATGTATATATACATATATGTGAGCGTTTGTGTTTGTGCGTTTGTGTGTGTGTGTGTGTGTGTGTGCATATATGCGTGTGTGTATGTATGTATATATATATATATATATATCTCCATATATATATAATATATATATATAAATATATATATATATAAATGTATATATATATATATATATA
>NC_068986.1:110370236-110375875 GCF_001194135.2 Octopus bimaculoides
TATATATATATATATATATATATATGTATATATATTATATGTATATGTATGTATACATTATAAATACATATATTTTTATTTTGTGCACAGACACGCACACACAAACACACACACAAATACATCACACAAACATTCCTAAACAAACGTGTGCCCTTCGCCTAATACTTCCAGTCTTTATTTGCTCAGCAATAGGTTTGTAAATTTCCTGGAAACCTGTTTCTCACAGGAAAGTCTCTTTGGCAACTCGTTATGATTCCTAATTTCTTTCTATTTCGAGTCCAAGACCTGAAACTTTGTGGGGTTTGGTTTTCAGGTTGCTTACATCGGCCCAGTACACAACTCTATATTATCGACTTTGAAAAGATGAAAGGGGGAAAGGGAACTGAAAGAGATGAATGAAATACTGCTCGCGATTGTGCCTCCTCGCCGCCTTAAAATTCTTCAGTTGTTAAACACGGATAAAACTCTGTCAAATTACGTAGGTAGACTTAGCCGGTGAACTGGGAGAATCGTTGGAGCGTTGGAGAAACGGTTTGCAGTATTTCTTCCGGCATTTTACATCCTGCATTGAAATTCTGCTGACGTCCAATTTATTTTTCATCCTTTCGTTGTTCTAATCCACTCCACATAATCGTGTTTGGGGGTATGTCTTGGCCTCTACGTTTGTCCCTCTTCCACTGCTTGACGACCTATGATGGTGTGTTAACATCCCGTTATCAAGAGGTTCGGCAAAAGACCGAAGAAATAATTACCAAGCTTTAAACAAACAATAAATCCTGGATTCGAGTCGTTCGACTTAAGATCTTCAAGGCGGTGCCCCAGCATTGCCGCACTCTATTGACTGAAACAAGTAAAAGAGAAAAGATATCTTCTGTCTGGCCTTGTAATTGTTACTTTAGGAACCGCTGCCATGATTCATTTTTTTCAGCGTGAATCTTCGTGAAGGTTGTCACGAAAAATATCTTATCTTCAAATTTGAATAGTCTTTTCGATATTGTTGCCACCACCACACTGCCATCGTCGCGCTTATTGGACATTCGATGTTTTCTCCATGGAAATTTCATTCTTCAATGCTGATCTTTCGATAATTTCCTTCAGTCTTTCCTGGAGTCCAATTTTATTGCTTTTGTGTACTTCTTTTTTTTAACTACAACACTGATTGTCGGATCAAAAATTGCTTTAATTTTCTCTTCTATTTTCGAGATGGTGGGTCTTGGAGCCTAGCAAGATATAAATCGAGGCATTCTCAAAGCCTCCGGAGTTAATTTTCGATTTCTTAGATTTAGCATATGCGCAGGTATGGCGGTGTTGTTAAGAAGCTCGCTTTTCAACAACCTTGCTTCCGGTTAAGTACACCACTTGTGTGTGTGTGTGTGTGTGTGTGTGTGTGTGTGTGTGTCAGTGTGTCTGTGTTGTACCTCACCATCGCTTGACAACCAATGTTGGTGTCTGACGTCCCAGTAACATAGTGGTTTGACAAAGGAGACCGAAACAATAAGTACTAAGCTTATAAAGAATAGGTCCTGGGGTCGATTTGTTTGACTAACGGCGGTGCTCCAGCATGGCCGCAGTCAAATGACTGAAACAAATAAAATAATCATTCGCTGCTTTCTTCCAAGGAATCTAATGCTCTTAGCTGAGTTTTTCCTTGGGACTGGCCAGATTGGAGCAATATCGAGTATAACCAGCTGAAATTACAAGGATAATCTGGAACTCGGCTGAGGAAAGAAACCTTCGAATGACCCGTCCTTGTTTTTCTTGTCTCTCTTTTGTATCATCTGTCTGGATGTCTTTTTTCCCCTTTTTTGTATTATCTTACTGTCTGGATGTTTTGCGTTCTTGTCCCATTTTTATATTCCTTTTTAAATATATATATACACAGCCAATTGGAATAACTCAATTCTCGCAATATTTTTTGTTCAGTTTGAGGAAACCACAAAGGGTAGAAATATTGTAGGTGTAGCCTTGCACAGGAGAAAAAGGAGGAATGATGACATTATTGTCGGGCCAGTTAAATCCTGATTATACAGGAACTCTTCTTACGAGGTATATTGGCTGTATTGTTAATGCGAGCACTTCATCCGTGGTTATTTGTAACATATACTCTTTATTCCTTGATACTGTTGGATGCTGTGCGCAGTCCTCCTGAAGAATGAAAATAAGTTTGTTTGAGCGCATTCGTTTCTTTTCCAAAGCGCGTCAGTTCAAATCCCTCCTCAATTAACCCTATATTGATTTTGTCTGTCCATAGGCTTATAGCATGGAGATCAGAATGGAGTTCAGTTTGCTCTTCTACATCGATAATTATCTGAAATTAGCGAAGATTTTATTTTCCTGTGTTTGATGACACATTAGATAGAGGAATGCATGCACCAAGTGCTGGAGCCGACTTGAAGCCGTGGTTGAAGCTAAGAGTGGTGGCTTTGGGTAAAATGTTACATCTTAACCACAACTTATTTGACAATTTTTGAATTTTTAAAAATACTTTTTCTGTTCGCTGTTTTCATTCAATTTTAGGCAACGTCTCAAATTCAGCCTGAGCACCTTGTGTTTCATTTCATACACTCTTACAACAAACCGGAGGCAGAGACTTAAGAACAGATATTACAAATATAATTATACATTTAGAACATAACAAAGAATACATAACAACACGTGTTCTTCCGTAAGCCAGTATCAATAAATGGAAACACTTACACGAAACGCCAATTATACAGAATCAAATATTCTCTCAACAATTCGTACCTAGAGTGGGTATCTATCCTGGAACAACAAATAAAAAATGCAGCATATGTAGAAAGAATTAATCTCTCCACGTCCTGCTGTATGTCAGCAGATACTTAAAATCGTCATTACATTTCGAAGACGGTAATATCAAATCCCGATAGTACAAGATATGTTCATTCCGTTTTGTATTTTCTCTTTAAATAGTTTTTCGCGTTTTATTAGCAGTAACTTTAGTGTGATCTAGCTTCTGCTGAAATCTATTGTGCCTTTCACAAGTACAGGAACGTACTGTAAATCAATAAGCCAAAATATTCCCTAACTTACAAAAATAGTTCGTTTTCTGAATGCAGCGAAGGAAGAGAATGTAATTTTTGGGTTCTTTTTTTCACTGTATACACAAAAGAACCACCAACAAGTGATTCTAACAAAAATTCACAGATTCATATATATTTCACTTGCACGGAAACACACTCGCAATACACAGCACAGACAGTACAAAAATACAACTATGTAAACATACATACGTGCGTGTGCGTGCGCGAGCATGTGTGCGTGCATGCGTGTGTGTGTCTGTATGTATGTGTGTGTAGAGAGAGAGAGAAAGCGGGAGACGCACGGCAACATCAGGCTTTTCTAAAGAATGTCCTAACAAAAAGAGTGGAACGCACGCCATCGTGGAACACTTCAGGTGAACATACAGACAGATGCACAAAATAAATATGGTAGCCAGAGAAAAAAACATTTTCACAATAAAAGCAGTAAAAAGGTTTGCATCGAAATATTTGATATTGACATGAGGAATTAGAATGCAAAGCGCAACGTTAACATGAAACTTGTAATTTAACGTCTTGTAATTTAAGACATACATTTATATACGTATATATACGTGCTACCATCCACCAGAAAGAAACAAGTTGCAATACTCGGATCTAATGAGTGATCCATCAACTGGTTTTATATAGGATTGTACATAAATACCAATATTTGTGTCTGTGTTTGCTGTTATCTATATGCATGCATGTATATCTATCTATTTATATATATATATATATATATATATATATATATATATCTTATATCTCCCTCTTCCTCTCCCGTATACATTCACACACATATATATATATATATACGCACACATATATACACACCCAAACACACACATAAGCACAATACAACGCTTGTATCTGATGACGCGCTAGCCTTATGTCTAATCTAGCGGCGGTCTGCCCTTGGGCAGGCCCTGTGCATGTGAAACGTCTCTAGTATTCTCTATACGACCTGCGAGGGACCGTGCTCTGCCCCGCCACCGTTAAGTAGATTGCTGGAACCTCGCTTACCATGTAGATTTGGAATAGATACTGGAGTTGTTTCCTGTTGCACGTGGCTTTTAAACTCAGAATTGATAGAAGCACGCTCCTATCTAGCGATTGGGAAGGCAACAACCTAAGCAGTATTCGATGTATAAAGCCGCAAATATTTCGTAGCTTGTCTCATGAAACAACAACTGCATGCAACAGTGTTTAAAACAGAGGATCGAAACAACTGTAATTCGCTATTGCAATTATGCTAAACGTACTCCCAGTGTTCTTCAGAGGATGATGTTTATATGTAAAGGACGACGCATCGAGTCAGCTTTTGCTTAATTCTCCGATTGTTCAGAAGATATAAACACATATTTTTGTTTCTTTGTGTTTGTATATAAGTGATTTTGCATGTGTGTGAATGCTCGTGGTTCAATTGTTTACATGTTGAGTTCACAATCAGAAAGACACGGGATCGGTCCGCGGACTGGGCGCGAGATTTTGTTCTCTCAGCTAAAACATTCGTACAGTTCTAGTAATGGTGCAACTCGCATGCTTTTCATTTTTTATATAATTTTTCAATTTCTCTAAACGCAATCGTTGGAATTCTGAAAGAATGACTGAGTCAGCTTCCGATTTCGTGCAAATCTAAAACCGGTAGCAAAAACATGGCTTATGCTACCAGGTTACACTCGTTTGCGATTGACAGCAGTTCACGTATGCAGACGCACACACATACATAACTATATATATAGGGTTCACCAGCATGGCCACATTGTAGACCCACGAATACATAGAAATATTTCCACGCACACATATACACATGTATACACGCACATATGTTTGTGTGCAGGTTTTATATATAAATCTAAGAAAAGGATTGAGATTCAAGTCTCTAGATTGAAGAGGCGAAAAATATGCCTTGATAGATATTTGGAAGATTCTGAGAAGTCTAGCCACCAACCGAACTGGGTGCCACTGAATAGTATCACAGATTGTATCTTCTCCAACTTGAGTAGGGACACAATACTGTAATAGCATAGGGCACAATTTTGTTCACTATACTGCCAGACACCTCAGAGACCTTAAGAGGTATAGATGTAGATGCTTCCCGAAACTATCTGAACAAACTTTTTTTTATCTCAGGTACCAGATGAACCTTTGTCTTAGCAGAAAACAAAGAATTGCGGTTCTATCCCAAACGCTATTCCACCAGAAACAGTTCCGCAAAAAATCAGGAAGTGTGAAATAAAAACTATCACACACAAAGTCGCACCCCAGCATGGCTTCAGCGTTTCGCTTAAACCCACAAAAGCAAGCATACACACACACGCGCGCGCATGCGCGCACATACATGTATGTGTGTGTATGTATATATATGTGCATATAATATATATATATACATACAACACATACATGTAGACGGATATTTATCTATTCAGCATTAAATCACTATATACCCTCATTGATATATGTCTACATGTGAAGACCCTGTTATATCATCCTTGCTTCAAATACACTTACCTCCAGTCATACATATACACATACTTAAACAAATACATACACACACACACATACGTGCATACATACGCATATATATATATATATATA
>NC_068986.1:110376385-110378885 GCF_001194135.2 Octopus bimaculoides
CCCCTATCACATTACTCTAGTTCACTTGAACTGCAATAAACTGCACGCACTACTCTCTTCTTTTCTCTCTTTTTCTTCTATATCTTTCGACTCTCTCTTACCATGCATACATGCATACATACATACGTACACGCACACACACACACACACACACACACACACGCACACACACACACACACATATCTCTGTGTATATGTGTATATATATATGTCTGTACATATAAATATGTACAGACATATATATATACACATATAGACAGAGATATGTGTGTCTCTGTGCACGCGTGAATTCGTCTGTATATGTATATATAATGTATATATACATTTGAATCCAGATATATTTAGATATACACTTATGCACGGACACACAAACACACACATATACATATGCATGCACATAGAAACATATTTGTGTGTTCTAACAATTCTCCTTTCTTCTTCTTCTTCTTCTTCTTCTTCTTCTTCTTCTTCTTCTTCTTCTTCTTCTTCTTCTTCTTCTTCTTCTCCACCTCACTATTGACCCTGTTCTGCATTTTACCAGACTTTTGTCGAGAGCAAATAGAAATAAATAAATATAAGCTTTCTACTACTACTACTACTACTACTACTACTACTACTACTACTAGCCTTCTTCTTCTTCTTCTTCTTCTTCTTCTTCTTCTTCTTCTTCTTATTATTATTATTATTATTATTATTATTATTATTATTATTATTATCCTCTTTTTCTCCTTTTTCTTCTTTCACGTGTGATTTATTAGATCGAACCATCAGCAACCTTCAGTCGCCCTACAAAAATACGATGTACTATTTTTGTTTTATCATTAAATGTCCATTCCTTTCCATCGTCCACCAAAACCAGTTAAAAACCATCCTAAAAAGCCTCAGTATACAATTCCACCCACGTGTTCACCTCAGATTTGGACACGCCCACTTTGTATGAATTTTGTAGTAAAGTTTCCTTTACTCCAAATAAATGAACATGTCCCTGAGCATAACTGATGTCTGTGATGCTGGTAGCCGAACTCTTTCAGGTGTTTTTCTTGTTGTTGTTGTTACTAGTGATGGTGTTGTTGTTGTTGGTGTTGATGGTGGAAGTGGTGGTATCGTTTTGCATCTGGTAGTTTTTTTTTTGCGGACTTGATGGTTGTACTCTTTGTGGTTATTGAGTGCGTTGCTGGATGTGGCTTGTGGTATTGGCGTTAGTAGGGTGGTTATGTGCTTCTGGTGTTGTATGTCATACGATGGTTGTGGTGCTTGAGGCGTTTTACTTGGTGATGTTTGCAGTGTTGTATGTAGTGCTATTTGTGGTGCTGTTGGTAGTGGTGTTAGTGATGTTGGAAATGGTAGCATGGTTGTGGTGTTGGGGGTAGTTGTGTTTGAAGTCTTGGTGGTAGAGGTGAAGATGTCGGTGTTTACATTGCTGCAATTGTAGGTGATGTTGTAGATGTTACTGTTATTGTATAGGGAAATATCTGTGATGAAGGACATTCCAGCCGTGAGTATCCTACCTCTGTTTTCACGCAAGTGCATATAGGTTAACAGTATCTTTTTCATAATCAGAGTCGAGCTGGCTGAATCGCTAACGAGCTTTACAATATGCTTAGCGGCATGTCTTCTGGCTCTTTATGTTCTGGGTTCAAATTCCACTCAGGTCGACTGTACTTTACATCCTTTCGCGGTCGATAAAATAAGTACCAGTTACATACTGGTGTGGTGGTAGTGGTTCGTTTAATCGACTAACCTCTTCTCCTAAAATTGCTGGTCTTATATCAAAAGCTGAAACAATTATTCTTCTTGTTAAAATCATAAGGTGCGATTTCGATGCTATTAAGCTGATATTTCTAGCAAATCGATCGACTTTGCAGAGTCTCGCTGGTTTGTTGTTGGTGATCATGTTCGGCAACAGTATTTGATTATGTTGGTGTTTGTCGGTAGTACAGGGATAGTAGTGGTATAGTAGCACTCCGTCGGTTACTACGACTAAGGTTCCAGTTGATCCGATCAATGGAACTGCCTGCTCGTGAAATTAACGTGCAAGTGGCTGAGCACTCCACAGACACGTGTACCCTTAACGTAGTTCTCGGGGATATTCAACGTGACACAGTGTGACAAGGTTGGCCCTTTGAAATACAGGTACAACAAAAACGAAGAAAAAGTGAAAGTTGTGGTGAAAGAGTACAGCAGGGTTCACCACCCCACCCCCTGCCGGACCTTCGTGGAGCTTTAGGCGTTTTCGCTCAATAAACACTCACAACGCCCAGTCTGGGAATCGAAACCGTGATCCTACGACTGCGAGTCCGCTGCCCTAACCACCGAATCATTGCGCAATTGTGTAGTAGCAGCGTGATGTCTCTAATATGGTATTTTTTGCTTGTAGTGGTTTTGTTGTTGGTGATGCTGTTTTGGTGTCCTAATGTTCCAACTTTGCTTTCCAGAGATCTTTGCAATACGACAGATCCTTAACACCTCTCCTCACTGCCAAGTGTCGAAGCCCCATTCT
>NC_068986.1:110382280-110387928 GCF_001194135.2 Octopus bimaculoides
TATATATATATATATATATATATATATATATATATATATATATATGCACATATATATACACATATACATATATATGCGTATATATATACATATACATACATATGCATATATATGCATATACATACGTATATACATATATACATACATATGGACACACACACACACACACACACACAAATGTGTGTGTGCGTATTACTTACACATGTGTATATCTGACATCCCAAGGATAGAAATAGTCCAAATTCTAAACAAAACCGGACTGAAGGTGATAGTCAAAATGTACAGTACAACAGTGAATTTCTTGGATATCAGGCTTAAAATATACCTACATTTGCAATTAATGAAATATTCAGGAGCATGGATTTTAGCTAAGAAAGCTTATTTTTAACACACACACACACACACACACACACACACACACACACACACACACACACACACACACACACACACACACACACACACACATACACACACAGAGCTCATATGTAGTTTTAGGTGGATTTCAATACAATATAAGTTTAATGATGTACAAATGATAGGAAGACAACGTGGGGTTTTTGTATATATCTAATTTCTATACTTATGCACTCACACACACATACACACGTACACACATCGTTAGACACAAGCAACAAATATTCACTGAATGAGAATTTTCTTGTTTATCACACTAGAATGAATACGAGTGTCTAGAAATCATTACTTTTATATTAAAAAATATACATAGTTGTACCTATTAGCAGAATACATGGAGAGGATTTGATGGTCATGACATTAACTAGCGCCTGTAAGAGCACCATATTTATGAGTTATTCTTCATATCAGAAGTTTTTACCTGTCCCTTTGTGCAACGTTCACATCTATCATTTCTATTTTTACGCGGATCTAAGTTTTCAACGACTATTTACAAAAATATAGTATTGTATTGGAAAGCCAGATATAATTAAGGTGTTTCTTTGAACTCACACTTTCCTATGAGTCTACATAAAACGATATGACTATGAAATTGTTCTTTGTGCCAATAAAATGTTTCTGAGTAGTATCAATTTTTAGAAATTCCAAACTAATCCGATCACAGATTTAGCTGAGCTTATTAACTTACATTTAGTATTAGAAGCGGTTATCTTAATAGTTCTAGTTCGTCATAAGCGCTTTATGTGTTTTGCTAAATGTTCAAGACTGCTATAAACGTTTCTGCTTACAGTTTTACATGCAGTTTTATGTTATTTTATTACTGAGTAACATTTAATAATAAAATTCTTTAGAAAGATTAATACAAAAAGAGATAATTGATTTACTGAGTCAATGAGCTAACAGCATTGCAAACATTTTGTATGATAATGTGTAGAAGATAATTATTTGGTATAAAGCTGGATATACATAATTAGACAAAGGAAAATTTTATACACCAATCTCTAAAAGTGTTATTATGTAAAAAATGAGATTTCACTACATCTTGAGTATCAAAGATCTTGGTCAGTAAGTTATAATAGACGCTATGAAGTAATTTCTATTTAGAAAGGACTCCCCTTGATTGTCATCGTTCGATCCTGCATACGACCTTATACATAATATATTTTGGATGAATAAATAAGGAGTTCACGTCTCTAAAATTTTGCTCTTACAGTAATGATGAACTAGAGGTTTCTGAAAATAACAATTGAAATATATAAAATCAACTAAAGAAAGAATATATGAAACATTCGGTCATTTTGGATGTAAACTATCAGTGATAAGAAACTTAAGAATAGTTACTTGCCTGGAAAGCACCCGAAAATTGAATAGTAACACACACACATACACAAACACACGCATGTAAACACATACAAATGCATGGGCATATAGCATTTAAAGAATGAAACGATCTCATTTATCAATAATGGTTCATGACATCCGCATTGAGAATTTAAAAATAAAATATTATCTCCGACACAAATACCATTTCGAAATTTTCTTCAAGAAAGACCACATTTGATAAGACAGGACCTTAAAACGATGGTCAGTGTATCCTCATTCTGAGACCTCAGGCCACAAACAAATATATTAAAATATTAGCTTTATACATCATACCAAACATTATACCCAGACTAGACAGTAGACGTGAAGACAATATCAAATGGTCTACGAATGATTGCTGTAATGCAGAAGCCTTTAACTCAACAAGTCTGTGCATCAATACCAATAAAAAACAATAACAACAAAAAAAGCGTTATACTGGAATGTAGAAAAAGAAAGTTAAGACTTTTACAATCGTACCACTTCGATCAGGAACACTGAAAACAGTAATGCGATTAAACTCAAATTATATCTTGAATTCTAAAGTTATGCTTCCGAAAATGATATAAACTTGAAGATTAATGATAAATCACAGCCTCATAAAAATGATATCAATAGAAGTGAGCAAATCCTGATCCTAAAATAATGCTTATGCCTAGAACAATGCTAGGTAAAAGCTGGCACACAAAATCTAGGTAAAAGCTGGCACACAAATATAATTGATATTATTGAGATGAGTAAAATTGCCTCGAATTTGTAATTGAATCACATCTGTTGTAATGTTTTCGTTGTGGGATTTATTTAGGTCTGCAGAATATTTGGGTTCACCCTCTTTTGATTTTTTATGGGGAATCCCGTCTTACTGCAGCATGAAAGTTATATCATTCGCGTTATCAATATTACAGCGCGATAACCGTTATATTATGTTGTGTCTGCGCAGAGTGATATTGTCTTAATCTCTTATTATCTAACACACTCACCGGTTCGATTTCCACTCATTTAATATCGATATTTTTTTTCCAAATTGTTTGCTTTTGCGACCTTCTCAATGGATGTTCACTTTGTCCGTTATTGGAGCTGCGTTCTTTTTTGTTTGTTTGGGCACATGTGCACGCACACATACATAGATACATACATATATATGTACACACACACACACACACACATACATACATACATACATATATATCTACATACGCAAGCACACATGCACGCTGACGCACACGCATACACACAGAAAAAACAGAACGCAACTCCGAAGTCAACATCCATTGACAAGGTTGCAAAAGCAAAGAATATTTTGTCCGAAAAGATATAAATAATAAATGAGTGGAAATCGAACCGGTGCGTGTGTTAGATAATAAAGCATTAAGACAATATGACTCTCCCCAGACACAGCATAGTTTGGTTCAACACACGAATTCTCATAAACGAAACAACCATCATACTTCATGAAAAAAGAAATCTTCCCAATTATTGTATCTCCTTAAATGCGGCCATTAATTTCAACTTGGCAATTAATGAAATCAAAATTCTCCTAAAGTATATCATGCGTTGTATCCACATAAGTTTTTTTTCATTTGCAGTGACCCCCAGATTCAGTGACCCCCTGATTCAGTGACCCCCTGGTAAGGATCCTTCGTCAGAAGTTTTACAACTTGCTTGTTGAATTATGTATGTAACCACAGATAAGTATCAATAATTCTGATTCTTAATAAGTATTACAGCATATGCCATCGCCGTCTGTTTTGGGACATTTCTCACGCTATCACTAGCTATCGATAACGTGTCAACCTAAATGGGAAGATAGGGCGCAGCGCTTTGGATGCTGATGATTTGGCTCCGCTGACTGAACGTTCAACATGCCTTGCTAACACTATGTATTCGCACTGCAGGCTTACACACATACCTCCCACACACGCACGCACGTACGCGCGCACACACGCACACACACAAAAGCACGCACGCGCATGCATATAAACGCATCACACACCAGCGCACGCAGAAATATATATATATATATATATATATATATATAGCGATGAAACTAGTGAGAAAGTGTGGGAGAGAGACACATTACAGTTTAGTAATTGAACATCATTGACAGAAACGCTTTTCATCTCCTCATTCACATTAATATGCAGGGTATCTGTGCGTGTGGGTGATCAGACACACGCAAAAAGGCACATGAGGTGGAGGGGGAACTGAGAGAATGATACAGAGAGAATGAGTAAGAGAAGGAGAGTAAAAGAGAAACGTTAATAGGAGATAAACAATAGAACGACTGGTGTCAAATAAGTCGGCGCCAAAACGGCTGCGCCAAAGCGATTTATACTCCGTAGGAAGATACACTGAATATTATTTCTTTCCGTAGAGTAAAATTGTTGAACTTAGGCGATAAGCAGTGTCATCTTTTACTGCAATATTTAATCCACACGCCATACTTTCCCAAGTTTAGAGTTGATTTAACTGACCTGTGATTAACGTCGTTAATATTTTTTCAATATTAATTCAAGCAATATGCCTCTACGATTAGATTATTCAAACGGTTTTCATAGAAGCCAAATCTGGTGTGAAGCAGGTTCGGCCGCTATTCATAACAAGTCAAACGAGAGGAAAGAGGGCCGCAGGTTTAATATTTTCGAAGTTCCTTAATAGGTTGTGACATTCATTACAACGCCAATAATGGCTGCAAAGTTTAAAATGACAAGAGTTTACAACTGCGTGAATATATGACTCCAATGTACATTAGATACTACAAACAATTAGAATTTCAATTTCGTTGCTTAGCGACGAGAAATAAATTAGATGTTGATTTAAATGAGACTAACACTGAAATGTAATGATGAAGATGGTTATGATGATGATGACAATGAACGACGAATATGATGATGAAGGTGATGGTGATGACAATGATGATGATGATGATGATGATGATGATGATGATGATGATGATGAATATTATTATGATGATGGTTATAATAATGACTAGAGTGGTGATTGCGATGCTGATTATTAGGATGAAAATAATTGCAGTGATGATGATGATGATGATAACGTCAGTGTGATGGCGATGACGATGACGACAATGATGACGATGACGACAATGATGACGATGACAAAGAATATTATTAAGATGTTTATGAAAAATGGTGAGAAAGCCGTAAAGAACAGAAAAGAAAAGGGAGAATGATATTTTAGATATCGGGCAACACATTTAATCAATTAAGTTAAATCATTAAAAAATATTCTTTCATGCAAATATAAAACACAAGGTTAATACATGTCATTATTTTAAGCTGTCTCATTAGTGTAACGTTTTCATCACTAAAATCTTCTTTCTCTCAGTAATTCTAGAATATATTAGGAAAATTCAAGCTATATTACTCTAATGAGGTTTAATAAAATCGAAATATGACAGCAGTTGACAATGTACTTAGCAACAAATGTCGAATTCATTGCTCAAATTGTGCCCCCACCCCCCATATAAAATTGGAATTTCATTTCTGGGTTGTCTCCTCTGCCGCTATAGATATCGCTAAAATTTAATGTCGTATGTATAAAACTTTACGGCTGTAATTTTACTTTTAAAAAATCCTTTGTTTAACACGTTCCAAATATTAGCTTTACTTCACAAAGTTTACACATTGGTAGGAAACAACCGCTATGATTATACACATAAACACACACACATGCGCATGTGCACGCGCGTGTGTATATATATATGTATATATATATATACATATACACATACAAAAATGTGTGTGCAATATGCATACGTATACACACACACACACACGCACACACACACACACGCACACACACACACACACACACACACACACACACACACACACACACACACACAC
>NC_068986.1:110388154-110390130 GCF_001194135.2 Octopus bimaculoides
TTATTGTTATTGTTGTTGTTATTATTATTATTATTATTATTATTATTATTATTATTATTATGTTTTTTTTCTTCTTTCTTCAAATTTTCTTCCATTTCTCGCCGAGTGTTTTCCGTACACCTAGGGCAGAGAAACTCGTTGTATGCATTCCCAGGTTACACACGCAAATTCACAGGTAAAACATGTATTTAAGAAAAAATAATTAATTAATGTTGTTTTCATAGCGATAATGCTCTTCTCAGTACATGAGTCGTTCCAGTTAGCACGACTGTTTGCACTTCCTGTAGGGATGGTAAGCCTGGTATCATTTTCAAATAGGTTTCAGTACCTTTTTTTATCATTCCTAGAGATCCTACAATCACTGGTATGGTAGTCGCCTTGAAGTGCCACATTTATTATTATTATTATTATTATTATTATTATTATTATTATTATTATTATTATTATTATTATTATTAATCTTCAATTTGTTCAGGAAGAGGTTGTGACCAATCTGGAGCACTGCCGTTAGCTTCAATATTTGTTTATTTTGCACCTATTTCACGGCCGCATCTCCGGAATCGTTCGTGATGAAATAGTGAGACGGACAGAGCTACCCTTGCTTGTATTTCTTGCCAGGTGTGGGCTCATACGGTATCTCATAACGATTTATTTAAATGTGTCCAATGAACGCATCCACATCTTCTGCTCGTAGATCTCTGAGGCCTTTTGGCAATGTGTTAAAAGGTTATATTTTGACACCTATGCTATTGGAGTACCGGCTCCTCACACTGGATGGAGTCAATTGCATATGTGGTACTAAACTGTAGTGTCCAATCTGTGATTTATATGCCTTACAGCCGCATAGTTAGGTCATAGAACTTTGAGGATCTACCGTATATATAAATCTATCTCTGTATATCTTCCGTGTCTTGTTTCTAGGTGTTAAACAGCCTTAGTTTGTTTAGCCTTTCGCAGTAGCTCATCAGATAGACCAGGACAATGTTCTTGGTGCAAAGGCGTCGAATTGCTGAGTCTTGTACTGTTAGTGTGACACTTTGTGGAGACTATAATTTCACTCCAGCTGACCGAGACCAAAAGCTCTCCACTAGAGCAGTATCCTTAGTCCTTTCTTTTTTCTGTGTTCAAAATGATCTCAAAATCCAACCAATTAGTCTCCTGCAGATTGTTGTCTTCTTAATAGTAGTCATACGGTACTGTATTCCTTTCTCGGACCTTGATCTGATTAAGTACATGAAATTATACATATACGCTTATGTATGTATGTATGTATGTATGTATGTATGTATGGATGGATGGATGTATGCACGTATACATACATACATACATGTGTATATATATATATATATATATCATACATATATGCTCACATATATGTACATACATATGTGTGTGTGTGTGCTGTATTGCGATAGATCAATATATATCGATCTGTTGCAATACATTTAAAAATATATTTTTTAAAAAAGAATCAGTGATAAATTCTGAATAGGAAGTACAGTTTCGATACAGAGCCTGATAAAAGAACCTCAGCAAAGAAAGAAAAGATAAGGAAGAAGAAATCCACTAAAGAACAAGAGATCAAAGGAAAGCAGTGAGCCGACAGAAAGGAATAAATAAATATAGAAACAAAATATCGTTTTTTTTTTAAATATTAAATGTGAGTTAATAGTTTTAGAAATAATATATATTTGCTTCTGCCTTTCTTTCGGTTCTCTAATTTTTCTTTGATCTGTTTTTCGTACCTGATTTTCTTCTTCTTTTTGACAGTTCATTTTCTTTTCTATCTGATGTGTGATTCTATTATCAGTCTATAATAACACTACTTCATCTTCAACGTTCATCAATTATTCGATTAGAAAAAATATTTGATTGAAATTCGACAAATGAAGTATCAGGATAAGGATCTCTAGTCAGTTTTGTCCGTATGCAATCTCTTATACGATGTGTGTATATATATATATATATATATATAT
>NC_068986.1:110390551-110393942 GCF_001194135.2 Octopus bimaculoides
GATATAGATTAATATTTATACATATTGTACACTTAAATACTAACTCATCAAATGGTATCTGTGAATATTGATTAATTAGTATATACTGATATTAATAAAGTAGTGTTGAGGTAAAAGAACATGCTAATTATATATTATAAAATTATAATCTAAACAGTTTTTAATAAGTAGTGAATCTACTAGAATAGATTTTATATAAGCTAAGTATGAATTTATAGAGATACAAAAATTTGATTAATTTTATAAATAAATAAAGGCTAATTATAAAATAATAAAGAAATAAAGTAATCCAGTAAGGCAGAGCACCATAGAAAAGGAATAAAACAGCTTAATTACTAATACTATGGTAAAGTATATGAAGCTTATTAACAACAATAGAGAAGATTTATAGAAAACGTATAATAATTCAAGATATATTAGACTAAAAATTATATATTTATTTAGCGAAATAAGTAGCGATTTACTTATACATGTATATATGTATGTCTATATGTAGATGTATATATATGTATGTATGTAAGTATGTATATGTATGTATATATGTATGCATGTTTAAGAGGTTCAGTTCAAATGTGCGGCATCTCGGCCAAGCGTTTTCTTCTCTATCCTTCACAGAAAATCCCTCGTGTGTGTTGATAGACGGAAACTACGAGGAGTCATGTTGTGGGAATATCTAATGAAGAAATTCGATAGAAATATGGAATTCTTATATGCCCTTTCCATCTTTTCATTCATAGGAAAAAAGATTTCTCAATATAAGGAAAGATATATTCATAAACCTAAAGGTGTTTCTGTCCTCTTCAGCAGAATATTCACTCCCTCACTCAACTCATAATAATCAATATGGGATGACAAGGAATGTGTATAGTGTAAGGTGTTGCGTCACGAATTATGTCTAATCTGGCCGTCGTTGTAGAGATATAAAGTAGGAATGTAGATCAGGACGCTGTCCGTTAACGTACAAATTGATTGGGCATCGTTCATCTATTAAGCTCATATGGAAGTCACGAGAGAAGGTCACATTAAAGCTATGTTTGTGTGTGTATGTGTCTTTATCTCCTCACCACTACCACTTGACTTGCCATGCTATTGGTAAGCAAGCAGTTCGTTAAATGGAACCGATTGAATAATTAAAAGACTTAAACAGATTAAGAATTGGTGTTGGTTTTGCCCAATTAAACTCTTCAAGGCGATGCCAAAGCATAACCACGATCCAGTGACCGAAACAAGTTAAAGAAAAAAGGTCAAAAATTTAAAGCGAGAAATTCTCCATGACAAATTGCAGAGAAAACGGATGTTTTGCTGATAAAATATGCCCCAGAACTTAAATATACATGCACGCACGCACGCACACACACACACACACACACACACACACACACACACACACACACACACACACACACACACACACACACACTGTGATGTAAGGGATACTGCTTCTGTATCGAAAGCAGGTCTTGAATTTACTAACCTAAGTGCATAATAAACAAACACTGAAGGACAAAAATACTCTCAAACCGTTGCTTGCCATTCATTGTTTTGAAATTACGAATCATACGAACTAAATCTCTATACTTGTGGAATTGTGTCTTTGTTTTATTAAGTGCTGTACACTTGGTCATAAGCAACTAGTTCGATCACATAAAATAACAAAATATAATTATTAAACTTTGCTCTTGATCATAAAATGTAGATAAATACGTCGTAATGTTAGTAGCGTTGCTACACGATAAATAGAACTTGCTCTCATTGTCGCGTCAATTCACTCTCAGCTGAATATGAACTTAAATTAGAAAGTAACAGAACTGTATACACCACTTCATATTAGCTGACATTCTCCAATATCTGAAACTCCAACCGCTTTGAACAACAGGAACAGTAGTGAACCACTGATTATGCCGTCGCTCGACATGCTAAATATACCAACCAACTTCTCTAAATTCTAACTCTAACACATTAAAACAGAACTCATAGTCTATCTAGTATAAAATTCACGAAAAACAAAGCAATGATTGCTGAAATACAATCACGGTCGACATGTGGCTGAAACCACAACAGTAATAGAAACTACACCGGCAGTTCTCGGTTAAGTGATTTTTTAATAATCTTTAATCCTCAGTCCGTTCCCTAAAACACTACTTTTCGGCTAGTCAGTGCCTTATACTAGCTTCCAATCCGTGGCAGTTTTCTCACGTTTCTTTTGAAGATTTCTGTACCAAGCTAGTTATGTTTTTCAGAAGTTGCTTTCCCTCGCTCAACACTTCTCTGTTAGAGCTGCTTGGCATCATTATTTATAGGACATTACACGAAGAGACAAATCCCAATTTACAATCTAAGAAAGACACATTCATTGAATACTATGTAAATTTATTGCACTGGCATTTGTATAGTTCTGAGGATAATATAGGAAATTTTGGCATGACCAGCTGAGCTGTTTATGATAAACAAATTAGAAGTGTCTGTTCAAAGAATATGTGGAAAACTGAAACAATCGGAATTTTCGTCTTTCTTTCCTCAAAATCTTCAGATCTGGCACCCAACACATGAAGTCATGAGCAATCTAGGGGGGGGGGGCATGATTTTTTTAAAATATATATGATTGATTAAATTTCTTTAGGATTATTTCAGAAACTAATGAACCTAGGAGATAATTTATCAATGATAACACAGTAGTGTCATCAGACAGTATACGGGTACTTCAGAGGACCTACTTCATTACAGACATTCAGGCGAGTTTTCCTGTTTAACTTTTCGTCCCATAAGTTTTATCAGCCAACAAAATTATTTAATATTTTATTTTAAAAAGTGGCGAGATGGCAGAAACTTTAGCACGTTGCGCGAAATGCTTAGCGGTATTTCGCCTGTCTTTACGTTCTGAGTTCAAATTCCGCCGAGGTCGACTTTGCCTTTCATCCTTTCGGGGTCGATTAATTAAGTACCAGTTGCGTACTGGTCCCTACCCCCCAAAATGTCGGGACTTGTGCGCAGAGCAGAAAAGAATATTCTATTTTAAAAATGTACGAGTTTCAGATAAGACAACAAGAGTAACTGAATAGCGTACCTCTTGATGTGTGATGCGTGACTTATATGATGTTTGGCTGACCGGTTTATTCAAAAGTAAAGTTTATTAACAAAGCGACAGTGGAGAGATACGAACAAGCGACTGTCACGGCAATACGTGTTTACTAAGAACTGTTTCATACGGCTGTTGTATAAAACAGAGAAACGGACCAGTTCACCGTGTACTGATATCGCAGAGCAATCGTAGATATCACAAGCATTTACAAAGGATTCCTCAATAATGACAACAGCAACATTCAGTACAACTATTTTTACAAAACGCAAACCGCTAACATCAGCCTGTATATATATATATATATATATATAT
>NC_068986.1:110397672-110398437 GCF_001194135.2 Octopus bimaculoides
ATATATATATATATATATATATATATATATACATACATACATACATAAAAAAACGTGTGTGTGCAAATTGTGTATGTGAGTGAATGTGTGCGTGCGTGTGTGTTTGTGTTTGTGTGTGTATGTGTGTGTGCGTGTAAAAACAACCTAAACAGTTATAACCTGAATGAAAAAGTATTTAAATGAAATACAGTTATGCTCAGATATGTTTAAGGTATTACAGACGCTTGCGAGTCTTTCATAAATCTGCTAACTACTTCTAACAATAACCGATGCGTGTCTCTGATACAATTACCAGATTATCTCGTGCACCATTTATATAATCTCTTTGTATTGCTTGCTTACTTTCGGGCTTTCTTCTTCTTCATTTTCTTCCACTTCTTTTTTCTCTACATCAACCATCATCCATCGCCTTTATTCCACTAGAAATACAAGAGTTCTCCCAAAGAAAGAGAAATCTGCACAGCTTATTGGCAGATCAAAAATATGATTAACTATGATTTATATATCTATGAACGTTATGAAGGTTTTACTTGACTAAAACTTAGTTACCATTCTCTATCCGCAGGAATAATCTTAGCTAAAATTTCCCTTTATGGATATGGATTATTATTCAGGATTACTTCGCCACACTGTATGGAAAACACTCTCCTCTCTCTCTCTATCGCTCTTTTACTCATCTTTTTGCTTGCTCTCAGTAACTCAGTGTGTGTATATATATGTGTGTGTGTGTAAATATATATATATATATATATATATATATATATA
>NC_068986.1:110398467-110403009 GCF_001194135.2 Octopus bimaculoides
TATACTTTATTTAAAAGCAGCAGAAATATAACAAAAAAACCGTTACTCTGAGTTTCACGTTCCCGTTCATCGGACAGTTTTGTTAGAAATGGAGGAAGGATAACGATATATATATATATATATATATATATATATACAGTCACTTAGATATATACACTTATATATATTACTATATATATATACTACTAAAATATATATCTAACCCGCTTTATATACATGCATATATATATATATATATATGCGTGTGTGTGTGTGTGTGTGTGTGTGTGTGTGTGTGTGTGTGTGTGTGTGTGTGTGTGTGTGTGTGTGTGTGTGTGTGTGTGTGTGTGTGTGTGTGTCTGTGTATTATATATGTATATGTCAGGTCGCTTTTGAGTGCTACTGGTAACATGAAATCCAATACAGCCTGTCACATGGTCGCGTCGTCGGCGACTAGACTGGCAACCCCAGCAGGCTTACTTGGCGAGGAGGGTGTTGTTGGACACACTGCAGGATGAAAAATAAGATTCATCAAAAGGCGGAGGAACTTTGGAACAGTCAATTTCTTTATTAACCATATAAGTTTGAGAAAAAGAGGGGACGATACGAGGACAGACAAAACAAACATTGGTGCCAGGGGATCGAATGAGACGAAACGTATGAATAAACAAAATATGTACAATTAAATGAGAAGGAGTGATTTACAAAAACAGTCAACGGGCATCCAACAAAATATCTGCAAATATATATATATCTTTTTTTTTTCTTATACGGATATATATGTATATTTTTACTTATATATATATATTATCAATATTTAAATCTTACTTTATTTATATTTTCAAATTGTGAATCTTTTACTTTACATTTTTATATATTATTTATATTTAATTATTATTTACATTTGCAAATCTCAAATCGTATTTTTTCCCCTCTGTATGAATGACCTACTCCGCATCGGTCATCAGAGTGATATTTGATCACTTTATAGAGTGTCTGAGTATCGGTTTCGTGTCTGGAATGGGATAGCTTATCTCATGGGTAGGTAGAAGCTCTTTAACCTTGGTTGGTAATCTACCTAGAAGGAAACCTCCGAAATAAAACCTGGTTTTGTCAATTTTCATGTCACACCGGCGACAGTCTTCTTGGGCCAATAGGTGGAGATAGTGCATTGCAAGCTACACCCACTGAAAATTATTCATCTGCACAGGCACTTCCTGTACACCAAATCTTAGCAAAATCATTGAATTGGTTGGTTGGCAGAAACCTAAAAAATGTACTTGTAACTTACTCTAAAATGTCTTAAACAGATTCAGTAAATGGCAAAAAAAAAAATGGCTTGGGGACGTCAGGGTAACAGGTCTGTCTTGGCAGGTGTCTCAGTGTATCACAGGCTGTGCTCGGTCGTCATCCTGCCACTGTGGTCAAACAATCTTCAAGAGAAAGTAAAAACAAACATTCTTTAAATTTTGGCTGTTGGAATGTGCGCACACTTCTTGATGATAATTTCAACAAGAGGCCAGAAAGGAATACTACACTTCTTGCATGTGAGCTAAAGAAATATTCCCTTGATATAGTTGCGCTCTCTGAAACCAGTCTCTCTGGTGAGGGTCAAGTAAATGAACCTATTTATATTTTGGAGAGGCCTACCTAAGGGTCAGCGTAGAGAATCCGGTGTTGGGTTTGCTCTCAAGAATACATTAGTGTCCTCCATTGCAGAGCTTCCAACTGGTATATCCGAACGGACCATGTCATGCAGTATTAAACTGACAAGAGGTCGGTTTCTTACCGTTGTCAGTATTTATGCACCAACAATGTCTCATTCTGATGAAACTGTAGGACAGTTTTATGATGATCTAGCACAATTATTGAGGAAAGTACCAATTTCTGACAAGCTGGTCATATTGGGAGATTTCAATGCAAGATCTGGAAAGGGTTATGTTTCATGGCCTGTTTCAAGTCGACACGGGATTGGTAAACGTAATAAAAATGGAGTAGCTCGTTTGACGTTTTGTACTGAGAATAATATGGTTGTTACCAACACTCTGTTCAAGCAGAAAAATAAATATAAAACCACCTGAATGCACCCAAGATCTAAGCACTGGCATCTCATAGATTATATCCTGATCAGAAAACGTGATATGAAAGATGTTTCTAGCTTTTGGGCCATGAAAGGAGCAAAGAGCTGGACTGACCATTTCTAGTGCGTGGAAAAATAGATTTTTCGATAATGTCTAGAAATCAACTGTCTGATTCTAAGGTACCCAAAAAGTTAAATGTTGCAAACTTCAAATTACCAAGCAGCTTGCAAGGATTCTTCGATGCTGTAGAAAGTATCAATCTTGACCCAAACGGTATATGGAAAGATTTCAAAACAAAAGTATTTCAGGCCCCAAGTTCGTCGGTGGGATTTATATCACGTAAGTCCAGTGATTGGTTCTCAGATAGATCAGCAGAAATTCAGAAAAACAAGACAGGCAATACACTTCATTCTCAGTCCTTGAACCCCAACTCAAACGAAGCTTCCAGAATGCTGAATAGGAAAGAGCAGGCTGCCCTAAGGAAAATTAAATAGGATTGGTGGAATGATAGAGCAAAAGGGGCACAAGAAGCAGCTCACAGATACCAAGGGTTTGTACTCTTATGTTAAGGAGGTATATGGCCCCAAATCTTCTTCAATAGCTCCAATGAGAATAGAAAATGGACGTTTGCTTCTGATTGACACCGCTTCTATTCATAAGCGTTGGGTAGAACATTTTTCTGTACTTTTGAATGGACCATCATCCGCTGACATGAAGACGTTAGAAAAAATCGAACACCTTCCACTTATAGAAGAGATGGCACTTGAACCAACTGTAAATGACATTTATTTAGCTGTGAATAAGCTGAATAATAATAAGTCTCCAAGGCCCGAGGGAATATGTGTAGAAGTCTTGAAATATGGGGGTGACAAAATGTTTGAACTATTAAATGTATTAATTTGTCACTGTTGGAGAACTGAGAAAACGCCGCAAGACTGGATTGACGTCATTTTAATCTCCTTGTATAAATTAGGGCCAAAGGATCTGTGTGGTAATTTTCGTGGGATTTCGCTTTTGTCAGTGGTTGGAAAGGTACTTGCCCACGTCTTTTTAGAACGTTTAACTACCTTCATAGTTCCAAGAGTCTCAGTGTAATTTTTTTCGTTATTCCAGGGGCACAGTTGATTGTATCTTTGGAAAGTGCATTGAAAAGAATCGTGCTCTATACCATTGCTTTGTTGATTTGAGCAAAACATTCGATACTGTTAATCGAAATGCACTGTTGCTAAATCTAAGAAAAATATGTTGCCCACAGAGCTTTACATCAAGGTATGAAAGCTAGAGTTAACTTTGGTGGGAGGCTCTCTGAATCTTTTGCCGCGGAAAATGGATTAAAGCAAGGAGACCTTGATGCACCTACCCTCTTTGCAATATACTTTGCTGTTTTGAAAGAAAACAGTAAGACGATTATGTAGACCATATTATTTGAGTGCTGCTTATTCTATCGATCTCACTAGGTTGAAGGGCGTGATTTGAAATCAAAACATGAAGAGCCGTAAACAAATCCATTCAGGTATTTTTCTTTACTGCCAAATTACGGACTTTAGTGTCTTTAACATAAAGTAGAAACCAGAAATAAACCAAGTCTGGTTTGGTTGAATAGATTTATTCTCTTAGCGTGCCATAAACATACCGCAATCGTTAGTGTATATGTGACTACATTGTCCAATGTACTCTATTTATACGATGATAGTGTTCGGGTGCAATTCGAGAGGATTAAACTATTATTTCTAGCCTGTTGCGATACCATGTAGGAAGTACGTCGTTGGTTCGGTGTAAAAGAACAGTCAGACCTAAAGAGGAAATCGACTACAAAGGTTAGCAGGAACTAAAAAAAAGAAAAAAGACAAAGGAGAAACAATATCAACAGGTTCAATCAGGCACGGATAAATTATAAACTCAGCCCCTTTTTTTATATTCAAATACATTGACTGATTCTAACATTCTGATATCATGCATGATATATTTAAGATTAATTCCTCAATGTCAATGATCTGGTGAGCCAGAGTTAACAAATTAGAGACGCAATAACATTAATATAATTTTCTCTTATTACAATTACGCTCTATATTTTACGGGAAGTGGGGCAATTTTGAGACTGTGAATGTTAATATAACGAGCGCCATTAACTGGGTGAAATACAAAGAGAAAAGCTAAAGACGCTCAATGGATAATATTAATTAAACTAACTAGTAATAGTTGAAATTTATGTTTTGATTTTAATATGTTTATTTAGTTAACCGTTACTTATTTTGTTACACTTTTATTTACATTTTACGCATACAAACACCTTATAACACACATACACACAAACACATATATTCAGACGCACACACGCAGGCGCTAAGAACCCACATAGACTACACACAGAGAACAGAGACAAAACCTGAACGGATTCATAAACACACACACACACACACACACACACACACACACACACAGGGGCACATACAAACGTAGACATCGATACGTATATATATAT
>NC_068986.1:110403201-110404574 GCF_001194135.2 Octopus bimaculoides
ATATATATATATATATATATATATATACAGACAGACATGCGTGCAGACACATCTAATTCGAGTTATGATCGAATAGTGTTTATTATTAAATCGAAGCTGTTTATTGATCTTTGTCAGTAAACTATCAATTTACGCTATATCCGGAATACTGTGTGCAACCGACCAGTAACTGTATATTTGGACCGTTGGTTTTAATTGGAAAATATCCTAACGTACAACTTGCTTAACCAGCTCGAAGCTTTACACATCAATCAAGTCACGCGCGCACACACACACGCGCACACGCACGCACACCCATACACATACACACAAGCAGAAGTTCTTATTCTCAATCCTTCTATTAGTTCACGCAGATACTCTTTCTCTGCTTTATTTGTAACATACTTTTCAAAAGAAGATTTATTCGTAAATACTCTTAGATGTAGCCATTGCAGTGGCGTAGGTGGTCATAATTCGCTTGACCTCAGTCTTGCAACAAAAGATCGACCCCGGGATTGGGTATTTTTTTCCAGTCAAGATAAACACCATTAAGAAAGGCATAAACACCACTTCGTATTGCAAGTGTTTGCTACATTCAGAAGACATGAAGTATTTCCATTTTGCCACGTCTTCATCATGTTGCAACCAGGTGAAGGGCAACAAATGCAAAATCGCATACAGACACACACGAACGCTCGTGCGTATATATATATATATATATATATATATATATATATTTTATATAAACACATATATACATATAAGTGTATATATGTATGTGTATATACGTATGTATGTATACGCGTGGGGGTGTATCTCTCTCTCTATGTGGTGTGTGCCTGCATGGGAGTGTAGGGGTGTGCCTCTGTGTGTGAGTGTGTGACTGTCGGAACATGAGTATGTATATGGATAATATATGTGTACGATCATGTATGTGTACGTATAGAATGTTCGGAAAGGTCAACCAAGGGCAATCGCATGTTTAGCCAACGATGAAGAATAATTAACAGTACAAATAAAGCAAATGGCAATACCTTAAAACGACAATCACTTTCACACTCGCAAAATCACCATCTCACACCATCCAGAAATCCACACTTTCGGAGCAGTTTGCCAACACATCTCTTGACACACGCGATGGCTAATACTAACTGAAAGAAACGACAAACAAATAGGAAGCTCATGAAGCCGATAATTTGAATTTACGGAGACAATATTTATATATCACCCGAGGAACAAATAGATCTCATAATGCAAGGAAAAGGTTGCGTAACCAAGCACCTGCAAGCCTGGAGAAGTACGTCGCTTTGAAACAATTGTAGCCATTGCCCAAAAATGTCCAACCGAAATATTTCTAATTGACTCCAACTATTTCAATCATATATAATTATATA
>NC_068986.1:110404845-110407357 GCF_001194135.2 Octopus bimaculoides
TATATATATATATATAAAGTAAAAGGTAATTGCCAGCATAATATGGGTGTCCTGGACGGGACATGTTACTTAATGTGTGTGTGTGTATGTGTGTATGTATGTATGTATGTATGTATGTGTGTATTTACGCATGAGATCGTGTGGGTATTTACGCGCGGGCGTATGCGGATGTGTGCGGGTGTGCGTATGAGTATGTATGTGTTTGTGCAGGTGTAAGAGTATGTATATACATGTGTGTATGTGTCTACTTATGTGTGTTTATGTGTGTGTGCGTGTGTGCATGTGCAAGCATGTGTGCACTTGTACCATGTGCATCTATGCTCACGTGTGCAGATGTATGCACACTCACACACACATGCGTTTACATACATTTGCACACACGCAGGCGCACACACACATGCACACACATACAAGCACGCATATATGCACACACTAGCACATTTACACAAACACATAAGAGCCCAAACATCTTAATAAAGTCATGAAAGAAAGGAAAAGAATCTAAATATATCTCTCTACCTGCCTATTTCTCCCTTTCCCTCCCTCTATCTCTACCTACCTATCTATCTATCTATCTATCTATCTATCTATCTATCTATCTATCTATCTATCTATCTATCTATCTATCTATCTATCTAACCATCTATTTATTTATCGATCTATCTATTTCTTCACTTATCTCACTCTGTTTATATATGATGCTTGTATGAGCGAGTGTACTCGCGCCATGCAGCCTGCCGAGGGCGTTTATACATCCATATCTGTTACCAGTTATTTTTAATACCTTTCTCGCTGGATTGCGTGTTCGTTTCTCTTTTTGATCCTCTATATAAATGAAGATATATTTCCCCCGTACGGCTGCTTTTCTCTCTATAAAACGGGAAGTTATATTGTAGAACAGTCATCTTTTGTCTTTCATCTGCTATATATATATATATATATATATATATATATATATGTGTGTGTAAAATATAATAAGGATAAAATTTCTTCTCTATATTTTTTCTTAAAATATACAACTGGAGAGAGAGAGAGGTGGATATGATTACGTAGATCGATGTACTAATGTTAAGTAATAAACGATGTCCGGCGAAGATGTTTTAAATGTATGAGAAAAGAATGTATCCTAGATAGTGTAGCTATTACGTCATTGTTGGCTGTCATCTTAAACTAGATTTCACATCTCTGATCTCAAATAAGAACTGTCTTGAATTGTATTTCAATATGATTAATACCAGAATAAAATTATATCTTATAAACTTTGCGGGAAAATCATACAAATAGCATGCAAATCATAATCTCGAAATATCATTATTTTAAATTATTTTAATTTAACGAATCTGAAGTGAAAATTGCAATGGACGAATTAAATGGCTGACTAAATAAATATAGTTTATACAAATTGTATGTAATTAGTTACGGTACCAGCATTAAATTGAATTGTAAGCCAGTCATTTATTTTTGTTAGTGAAGCCGCTAGTTTGTTAAATGTTAAAATTGAATAAAACTCAGTTTTGGCGTCGTTAAATTATCCAGCTTAATTCTGTAGCAAAGATTTTCTTTTTTAGTTTTGTTAGTGCTGTTTTCTTTTAATTAATAATTTTTTCAAGGTATCACTTGAAACGTTCTAAGAACAATCTATTCGCCGGAACATAAATGAACGTCACGGATTCTAGCACGGCCACGCATACATTTCACTAAATAAGTTATCAGGAAAATATATGTTCTATATTTTTGAGTTGAGGAATTCTGTACATTATTTACATTATATACATTCGGCAGATATGTGACCATGGGCATATAGCTTACTAATTAAGAGCGCGGGCTACTAACCACAAGATTCCGAGTTCAATTCCAGGCAATACCTTGAATAAATAATAATAATAATAATAATAATAATAATAATAATAATAATAATAATAAGGATAATAATAATAACATCAGCAAAAAATACCTTAGGAATGAAAACTCAGGGTTGGGATCAAAATTTCACCAGGACACCTGATGATGTCTGGAGAGTAAATCAGCCGAAACGTTGTGGTAACAACAAAAACGATGAGGACACATATCCATCCAATGCCACGTGAAGTTGACAGCATACAACTACTTTATCGTATCACTACTTCTTAAGTCATTCTGAGAGATTTAGAAATGTAACGTTTCTAATTTTGAAATCATTGAATGTGTTTCACTAGAATTATTCTATGTTTAAGAGAGCTTGTCAGGCGACTTCAGCCAGCAAGTCATGCTACCCCAGGTTGATGACGAACAAAAGCGTATACGCTTGAACCGAAGGCCGAAAGCGTACATAACCACATCCAGTGTCTGTAGACAGCTATGTGCTTATATGTGTAAGAGGCCATCATTGTACCAGAGTTGGTATGTAGCCACATAGTGATTACGAGATGGTGGCGTGGGTTTCCGCCCCGGCATTCGAAACACGGAGTTTTATCATGGCTACCGAATAATTGTCATATTATTTACAGATGCATATATTTATATATATATATAT
>NC_068986.1:110407471-110410854 GCF_001194135.2 Octopus bimaculoides
TGTGTGTGTGTGTGTGTGTGTGTGTGTGTGTGTGTATGTGTGTGTGTGTATGTGTGTGTGTGTGTTTGTCTGTGTGTGTGTGCGTGTGTGTCTGTGCTTGTCCCACAACTATCGCTTGACAACCGATACTGATGTCTGTAGGTACTCGTGAATTAGCGTTTCGGCAAAAGGGAGTGATAAAATAAGTACTAGGCTTACAAAGAATACGTCTATATATATTACTTGTTGCAGTCATTTGTTGACGGTGGCCATGTTGGACCACTGCTTTTAGTTGAATTAATCGACCCCAAGACGTAGTACTTATTTTATCACTCCCTTTTGCCGAAACGCTAATTTACGAGTACCTACAGACACCAGTATCGGTTGTCAAGCGACAGTTGTGGGACAAGCACAGACACACACGCACACACACAGAGACAAACACACACACACACACACACACACACATACACACACACACACACAGACACACAGACACACACACAGACACACACACAGACACACACAGAATGATATTAGAAAAATACCAAGGCAGTAAATAGGTTTCATAAAATTTATCAAGAAAAGATCTTACAGCTGTTTCCGAGATATTTTATATATCCCTTCATCAGAGACAGTGCAAGAAAATGTTTTAGTATTTGTTTTTGTTGTGGTTACTCACCGATAGTCGTTCTCAGTTCGCCTCGCTGTTCCCGTTGCATTTGGGTTCCTATTTTTCATGCTTATTATTATGTCGTCTTGAAGGGTTTATTTTTCAAGTAGTTAATACTATGGGTTCTCATGCATGGCGCTTCCTTAGAGCTGTTCGAGCGAGTGTTGTAAATCCATTAATTGATTATGGGTCCGTCGGATGTGTTTTCGAAGACTTTGTTCAGTTTTCTATTGATGATCCGGTGTATCTTTAGCTCTAAGTTGCAGGAGTTGGCATATGACACCTTCACACTGTGCCTGTTAAACATATACACACACACATAATCGCACGCGCTCACATTATCACAAAGGAATTTATTACAAAACATGAAGCCGCACCACAAAAAAGAATAATGCTAAATGAAATAAAAGTTTAATTCTCGATTTATTACGATTTTCTCCCCATTGCGTGACATTAAACAAGCATCTGACACTGATGCGAGCAATTTCGACTGAGAAGAGATGATAATTTCAGGAATTAGGAATTTCCGAATTGGCATTTGATGAAGCAAAAGGATTGTTTATTTTATTCCGGAGACAAAAGTAGAAAACTGGTCACATTCCTACCGCAACAAGCGCCATCAGTGCAAAATGTAGGCGTATATATATATATATATATATATATATATAATTATAAGATCTGGTAATTAGTCATATATTAATATATTAATTAATATCGATTAATTATCAGGGGGCCAGCACATTTAAAGAATCAAAGAGATTCAGAAATATTATCTGCAATCTCAGGGGATTAAGGTACATTTTAAAAAGTAACGTCGACCACTAACGTGGACAATTAATGCGCTAGAAATAGATCACATCTTGTGTCTATTAAGACCTAAAAAGTTCTCAACATGAAATATAGCAGCATACCAAAAACGTGAGCGGGCAAGACATTTAAAATCACCTAAAAAAATCATTATTAAACAGGAACCAGGATTCGGATTTAACAAATTCTTAGACGCTCCTCCATACAACACGAATCTTGGTATTTGTAAGTTGTGTTTAAGGGAATCTCTAACCATACTTCGCAACCACAGCCCCCATTACTTAATAAATGTTCAGACGTAATACTCTTTTGTAAACACAAGTCTTACTCTTCATTAGTCTATTTTATTAAATCTATGTAATCCCATAATTATAACTATCCTTAATTATAATTAAACTTGGGGTTCAACTAGGTCAGCCTAGCAATTTACTCCCTCCACTAAAACCACCTCTCCTATTAAATTATTCCTTCTTAGGATTCCATTTGCAAGGTCCCCTTGCCCATCACACCCCACTTCCCTCATGGTCTCCCCATCTTCACAGGTGGTATTCTTTTCCAATTTTCTCATTTTCCATCCACGCAACTGGTTCCTAGCCTATCAACTTCTCCCTCCCTCTATTCCCTTTCCTCCACCTCTGCCTTCTTCAGTACTCCCTTTTCCATTACCAGCCCACGATCATTATTCTAGTAACCACCGTTACATTGACTACCTACCCATTCACCACTCTGTCCGCCTCCCTTTCTCGTCTCTCATGCCTTTCTGCATGCCATATTAATCTCCCTCTGACACTCAATTAGACACTTTCCATCCTTCAGATAATTGTCATCCATTTTCTCAAATTCCGATAAACCTATTGCTTTGTTCCCTATACTTTGACATCAACTTCAATTACCTCAATTATTACCTATCCCACCCCTACCACTCAACTCCTAACTCTCTACCAGTACAATGTTTACTTCTTCATGTTTGAAACATATATACCAGTAATACAATCTTCCTTGATACCCTCATTATTAACCCCCCTCCCGCCAATCCCTGAACTAGCTCTCTTACCTCCTCTCACCTGACTTGACATTCCCTGTCTCGACATTCCCTGTCTTGACACTTCTCATAACCCCACAGGCTGGCTCTCCACATTTAATCATTCCACAGAAGAACTCTTCAATATGATATGAACGTAAGCTCTTCCCTACCCAGATGACGGAGGATCGATTTATCAAATGGTCATTGCTTCCATTAGGACCGCGTATTGTGATGAACTATATCTATTAGCATTATGATGGATCTCCGAGCTCCCAGAATCACCTATTGAACTTATATCATGTTTCTCTCTCCATCTAATTTTCTTTGACGCTTGTACTCTATGTAAGGTGGATCTATTAATATAAATATTTATATATTTATACATAACTATCCATAGTCTGACGGTTTCCAGCTTTTGCTTTCTCTCGCTTTGAGTGTATATATATATATATACATATTGTGTAATTAATGCCCAAATTGCTATATTTAATATATCTAATTTGTTTATCCGCATAATTGCCTCCATATCTGTTCAACTTGGTCCCTCTAATAGCCATTCTTTAACCTGTGGAATTGATCCCCTGTCTTTACAGAGGTTCAAACTTAGACATCGGAGTCTAAATTTGAACCTCTTGAGCACTTCTCAGTGTGTTCAGTACAGAGAATCTTTAGATCCCATCTAATAAATATATGTGTGTGTGTGTTTGTGGATGCGTGCGTTCATGTATGTGCGTGCGCAGGTGGGCGTGTGCGTGCTTATACAGAGATGTGATGCAGTGATTCAGAGAATGAGAAAGAAAACAGAAAAGTTAGAAAATGAGAAATAATGTTTGCATTGATGGATATTTATGGAGGGAGATAGTTTCTTCTTTATAAATTTAGTACCTTCGCATATATATA
>NC_068986.1:110411476-110411834 GCF_001194135.2 Octopus bimaculoides
TATATAGATCTTCCTATCCCTGCAATATTGGGAAGCCAAAATATAATTGAATACTGAGTGAGATAAGAAACTGATTTACGTGACTTTGTGTTTCTTGAGAGATTTATGTGGCAAAAATAAAGAGCAGCTAATGACTAAATGTGTATATTAGAGTTTTGTTTCTCTAAATTAGGTTGCAGAGCGCGTTATGTTTGTGCGAATCTGTTGTGCGTATATGCTCGCGTGTATACATATATATGTGTGTGTGTGTGTGTGTGTGTGTGTGTGTGTGTGTGTTTGTGTACGTATGTATACACGTGTATGGATATATATATATATATATACATATATATATGTAATAATATATCTACACATTATG
>NC_068986.1:110411847-110416793 GCF_001194135.2 Octopus bimaculoides
TGTGTGTGTGTGTGTGTGTGTGTGTGTGTGTGTGTGTGTGTGTGTGTGTGTTTGTGTACGTATGTATACACGTGTATGGATATATATATATATATATACATATATATATGTAATAATATATCTACACATTATGCATGTATAATATATGTGCGTGCTCACACGGAAATTTGCATGTATTTTTGACTTAGATCAAAATGTTGTGAATGTGGTTGTTTTTGTAGATATGGTTGGTGTCTGTGTGTACGTTTGTGTATGTGTGTATCTATGATTCCCGTGTGTGTGTGTGTGTGTGTGTGTGTGTGTGTGTGTGCAGGTATGCATAAAAGCTAAGCTGGTGATGGCGATAATGAAGAAACAGCGAAATATGATAAGACGAGATAAATATTTATTTATTTGCATTTCTTGTTACACGATATCTAGTAATGAATAAATTTTGAAGGCCCATACAAACACTAACAGAAGTTAGATAAAGAAAACGTGATATTAGCTTCATATAGAACTCTCCTTGCTATTCATATAGAACTCTCCTTGCCATATATTTCTTTCGGTCTATTGCGGAGGTAACGTTTTTGTTACGCTAGAAGATCGAATAGAGATGAGATCCTCCTCCTGGGGAAATGGAAAGAAGGCAAATTAAATACTAGGTTTGATGCAACCGACTGGCTTTGTCCCAGAAACTGCGTTGCTTTTTGTCTTCCAAGGACTCGCTGATATGCAATAAAGTCCCAAAAGTTTTAAATTAGGGATCATGAAATTGATAGCAAAAGATGAATGAAATAATAACGTAACGTGTATATAGGATTGGTCTATCCAGGAACACGTGAGGGTCTCCGTTGGTAAGTATCAAATTACTTTGTCGAGGTCGCTTGTCCATAAAACAGTTTTGCATTGATTAACCCATAAGCCTTGGACAGGAGGCCTCAGAGTTTTTATACTTTGTCAAATGGTAGTCCGTGTGTGGTCCAAAACGGGTTATTTTTATATTTACAGCAAACGCATATGACTGGAATCCTTTCCTGGTTCGACACTTTCGATGATATTACAGTGACTAATAGATGAACGCAAGGCTTGATGCTGTTTACCCCGTCAACCTGCGCTCTGCTTTGATTGTCTTGAGGGGAAAAAAAGATCATCCGATTCAAACAGAGTGTTTTGCAATTATTTTACAACTACTGATGACACACGAGAGTGAGAGAAAGGGTGAGGGATGGAGGGAGAGAGGGTGAGAGAAAGAAAGAGAAAGAGACAGAGAAAGAAAGAAAGAGTGAGAAAGAAAAAGAAAGAGAAAGATAAAGAGAGGAGAGATAGGAAAAGGAAGAAAGAGAAAGAGAAATAGAAAGAAAGAGAAAGAGAGAGGAAAGGGAGAAGGGGAGAAATTAGAGGGAGAGAGAGAAAGGGAGACAGAGACACATAGAGAGACAGAGCGAGAGAGAGCGTGAGAGAGAGAGAGAGAGAGAGAGAGAGAGAGAGAGAGAGAGAGAGAGAGAGAGAGAGAGAGAGAGAGAGAGAGACTGTAAGAGAGTTACGAAGAGTGCTTATTTTTGTTGGACATTTTGGGAGAGCTAAGCATGAGCACATTTGAGATACATTTCTACCAGCGCACCAATATGAATATTAAGGGATCGACAACAGTTGCTACTGAGATGAACGCCCGAAGGCTGTGCTTGATTGTGAAGCGTGAAGTGACTTAAGCGAGAAAATCAAATAAAATAGACCAGATAAGAATATGGACCAACATAAAAGCAGAGATCAAGCGAGTGTGCACGATTTCATTTAACAATAATCCCGGTCTTAGTAAGTGTAACGAGTATGGTTCGATGTAAACGATGTAATAATAGAGCAGAACAAAACGGGAGAACTTAATCCTTTAGCGCCGCATGGACGCTTTAAAGGTTGCGATTTCGTTTGACTGTAAACTCTAGAAGACGCAAAAGCGGGGGCCACTCTTAATGTTTCCGGTAGCAAATAACGAGCAGTAAACATAAAACCTTGTCACCTCGCGCTTTTGCATCTTCCAAGAGTACATACATTCAAAAGAAATTGTACTCGCTAAAGTGTACTTGCAGTTTCAAAGCGTTAAGAATACCCACTTCGTAGCACACCATTTGTTATTAAGCATTATTTATTGCATGTGTGGGTCCTGCATTCCTCATCGTTTCTATCGAACTGTATACGTTACTCACACTAAGATTTCTCTCCCCAAAACTTTAGCCTTTTATCTTTGGTGTACTCCGTGAACCTATTTAGAGCAGTAATAAATTCATTAATACCATCACTGATTACATCCACGGGTAGGCACTTTTCACTCGGCTTTAAAATGGTGTCATCTATACGAAAGCTAGGCACTGTAGTTAAGCATCTTTAGCTTTAACGATTTCGGAAACATCCATCAATGTGGGTATGACAATCCTTTCCCTTGTAAATTCAATGAGAAATAAATACAACACATATCAAGGGAATAATCTTTTATTATAAACTTGCATTAACAAGTGAAGGAAGTCTTTGAATATTGACTCAAAAGTTGTTTCCCATCTCAACAGTAATCATTCCTGGTAAATATTTACAGTGAAATGGAATCGAGGTTTCAGTGCGTTGCTTCTTTACCAATGCTTAATGTGGCCTCCTTCACCAACTTCATATACGAATGATCATTTTCGACACAAGCCAACAAGAGATTCTGTACGCCATCGCCCGGCATGCTGTAAATAGCAACCAAACCTCCCTGTGTACACACCCAGCAGTTAAAAAGCTTGCACCACTACCGCTACCATAACTACGACAGCAGCAGGAACAACAACAACAACTCATCGATGCCATGTTGATGTGATTTACACAATCCATTCGTTTCACGATGCTCAATGGTTTAATTTTCTGATGCACTCCAATTCTTCCACCGCACACGGAGGAAGATGGATCAACATCTCTCTGGATAAGTTGCCAATCACTTGTATGGAGCATTTCCCAAAGAAACAATTTGAAATCAATATTGCGATCTGAAGAATTGTTCAATGTATTTCCTAGTGATATTACTGCTACTGCCATTAGCCATTCCTCTCCATAGCAATTTGCCACTGGACAAGTGAATCGGCCCACAATGTCATACATTGCAGATGTATGAACTGTTGATGTCCCGTTCCCTGTTAAACCGGCTGTCTGCTCTGTCTCTTACTTGTTTCAGTCACTGGGCTATGGCCATGCCACCGTATCACCTTGAAACATTTTTTCGAACGAATCGACCTCCAGCACTTAAGTATGGTACTTATCCCATCAGTTTGTTTTGCTGAACCACTAAGTTACGGCGACGTAAACAAATCAACATCCGATGTCAAGTGGTGGGAAAGAACACGCACAAAACACACATATACACATACACGTATATGACGGGCTTCTTTCAGTTTCCATCCAGAAAATCCAGTCTCAAGGCTTTACTGAGCTCGTGCCTATAGTCGAAGATACTTGCCCAAGGTGCCATGCAATAAGAGTCAACCTAGGATCATGTGTTTTGGAAGCAAAACTCCATACAACACAGCCACGCCTACGCTCAACATTCATTTTAACAAGTTGCTGGTTAACAAAAGATATAGCATGTTAATGGAGCAATGGCGAGTGTGAGACAGTTAACATTATGGCTACATATTTCAATAAACAAAAGCTTTCAATTCAGATGTATTTCGTGACCAACTAACATTTAAAAAAAAAAAAAAGGAAAAAGACTTTTGTTACTTTCTTACTATTCTATTTCAAATACAAAGTTAATTTATAAAACTTCAAACCAACAGACAATAGCAAGAGAGGAATGGAACGGAGGATAATGTGCGATGTGTAGTCGTCGCAGAAAGTAAAAGAACAAAATAAAAATCCGGAGATATAGAAAATCACAGCAGAGCATGTCACTACAACATAAAACTCGGAAGATTGCCATTACAGTAGATGAATGCGGACTCTTGCATGAATATTCTTCTGTAATTTGAACAGTAAAAAGGCATGTCAAATAGCCATAAAACTAGGACTGACAGAAAATTTAAATCTGCACAACCATCTAGTAGTAATATTATCACTTAACTTTGCGTTCGTTTTTATGGTGGTGGTGGTGGTGATGGGAGTGGTGATGGTGGTGGTAATGGTGGTGGCGGTAGTTGTGTTAATGGTGGAGATGGTAGTGCTGGTGGTGGTGGTGGTGGTGGTGGTGGTGTTGATGATGTCGCTGGTGGAGATGGAGGAGAGATTAGATATATTACAATTCAGAATAACTCGGAAGAAGCGCTGTTAATAAAATATGCGATATGAACATTTGAATCAGAAGCGTGCTTTTGCTGTTAACTTTTCATCGTGTTACTATGTGATTCAGTAAAAAGCTGTTCGGAAGAAACGATTGAAGTTATTGAACGTGAGATTATAGAGATAGTATGAGTAACATTAGGACGGCGGGGTGGAGCGGGCAAAATTTTATACTCTTGACCTAATTTTGTTTTTGATCTATAGATATATCACTGGCATTTTAATTGGCATCGTGTCGGACAAGGTCAGTTATGCTAAATCTCGCCATTTTCTAACAACATTTCGATCGATTCTGTGAAATTTAATAAGCAATCCTTTTAAATACTCGAATTGGCAAAGCTATCTCGCTCCTTGCAAGTAATTACTTCAAGTCAACAAGAAGTCGAGAACTGAAGAACAAGATTCTCTCATAAACAAAGATGTTGATATTTTGTGAACATCAAACAGACAAACGGCGCAGAGAAGAGAGAGGTGGAGGGGAGAGAGAGAGAGA
Organism: Octopus bimaculoides; assembly: GCF_001194135.2. Lineage (NCBI taxonomy): Eukaryota > Metazoa > Mollusca > Cephalopoda > Octopoda > Octopodidae > Octopus > Octopus bimaculoides. The sequence goes on from NC_068986.1 coordinate 110,416,619, forward strand.
GAGGGAGAGAGAGAGAGAGAGAGAGGAAGAGAGAGAGAGAGGAAGAGAGAGAGAGAGAGAGAGACGGAGAGAGAGAACTATTGCTGTCGTTGTTGCTATTTTGCTTTATAACTCCGGTTAGCTTTGGGCAAGTGATTTTATAATTAAAGACGCTCGAACCATGACCAACCTGCTG
>NC_068986.1:110417541-110428409 GCF_001194135.2 Octopus bimaculoides
ATATATATATATATATATATATACATTGTGTCCTTTCCCTTTGACGATGTAAGGTTGCAACGAGCAACTGACATAATCTGGGAACTGTGTCTTCCAAGTCAAATACCAAGTATCTACATGTCGAGTTGCAAGTGTTGTTGTTGTTGTTGTATTCGAGTAGGCCAATATCGAACTTGCTATTATATATTTGCAGGACAATATTATTTGATTTTTTAGTGGGGACTAAGTTGTAGGTTGAGGGAGATTTGGCTGCTATTCTCAGGTGATTTAGTGCCCACAGGGAAATTCATTTTGTTGATGTTGCTTATCGTGTTGTTGGTGTTGTGATTGTTTTATATTGATAGCCGTCGGTATTACAAATGGAGTTACTGATTAATGATGGACGTAGTAGTGGTGGTGATGGTGGTGATGGTAGTCTTGGTGGTGGTGATGGTGATGGTAGAGGAGACGATGGTGCTCTTCCTTTATGTATGATGAATGCTGGTGTTGACGCTGGTGTTGCTGTTGTTGTTTTAGGCATCATTGATGTTGTCGATAGTGATGATGTGACTATTGTTGTTGTTTGTTTTTTGAGATATTAGTGTTGTGTTGTTGCATGTGTTGGTATTGATGGTAATGTTGATGATGATGATGGTAGATGTTGTGGTGTTGATGCAGTTGGCAGTATTTATATCGATGCTGTCATCTGTGGTGGTGGGCATGTCGGTACTTTTTTAACCGTAGATGGCGTTGGTGTTCCCTTAGTCCTTGTTGTTCTGTGAGTGTTGATATTAGTGCAAGTGGTGATGACGGCGCCGGCCTTTTACCGTTTCTGATAGTCTTCGTAACTGTACATGTTTATTCCCTGGCTTGCTTTTTTACAAGTACACTTATGACCAAAGTCAATCCAAATATGCCCACCCTGTCTTTTCCCCATATGTTTGGAACTCAGCAGAACAGTGCCCAGTGTGTCCTTTACTAAGTGTGCGGTATTATATTTGAGAGAGGTTTGACTATTCTTTCTTGCTGGTCGTTTGTTCGCGCTGATGTTAATGCTGTTCTTGGTGGCAATGACCTCGGTGTTGCTATTTGAACTGTTCTTGTCACCATTGGAGTTGTTTTTGTTGTCGTTGGTGTAGCGCTGTTGTTGTTGTTTTGTTGGTGGTGTTGTTGCTGGTGGTAGTGGTAGTGGTAGTGGTGGGATGGTGGTAGTTTTGTTATTAATGTTATGGCGGAGACAGTGAAAGCAAGCGATAAGATTAAAGAGATAGACTCTACTGATAACAGCTGTCAATGGTAAGAGACATCTGGAAGGAAACATCAGACGGAACGCCGACACTACTATTACTACTACTACTACTACTACTACTACTACAATTGTATCTACAAACCAATTCAACCAAGCACATTCAATCAAAGTGGGGCACGTGACCGTATGTTATACTTGACTTACTCTGTCGATATACAAATTACAAGTGCACAGTTGCACACACACACAACACACACACACACACACACACACACACCCACCCACACGCACACACACACACACACACACACACACATGGACACCTATGCTTGCACATACAAATACGCGCACACTCGCACACATTCACAAATTTACACCAACATCCATACACATACGTATACATTTGCGAAAGTTATTTGAGGACGTATTTGCGAATTTAATAAAACAACTCTAACAAAACCAAAAGTATTTTAATAAATATTGTGGTAAATATTTTCGATAAGCTTTCTTAGAATTTTATTTTATGAATCCATCATCAAGGAAACTATCATAGGTAGATAGATAGGTAGATAGATAGTTAGATAAATAGGTAGATAGATAGATAGATAGATAGACAGATAGATAGATAGATAGATAGGTAGATAGGTAGATAGGTAGATATATATATATATATAGATAGGTTACTATTTGTTTTGCCAATTAATTTAGAATCCTTGAAGAGGACAAATAAAAGCAAAGCAACGCAGTTATTTTCAAAAATTGCTATGAAACACAAGATTCGGTCTTAATTACGTTGACTAAATTCTCCAAAATCACAATGTTCATATCACAGTTACTTCCCTTGATTGTTGTTAGTGTATCTTAACACATCATTGAATGGAAGTTATTGCATTAATTGCTCGGGTAATCTCAAAAGCTCGAAGTTTTTGAATTCAAAATATATTACACTGTGGCATGCTACCATATCTCTTAGTAAACTTCACAGTTTTTCTGCAACAGTTTTCTCAGTTGGTCCATTAAAACAGAGTGATTATGATTTGAAAAAAATGTGGGATGTTTCGTAACATATTTCTGCCTGTCATTCTCTTAAGCATTGCAAACAATGCAAGTTTGTTGTATTTGATAAAAATGAACAACAGAAATCTGACAGGAGTTGGTGGTCATACAGGCACGAGAAAAAATATAGGAATTGCATCACGTAAGTTGGATAATGATAGATATGTTTCCCTTCAACTACCTGTCCATCATATTTTCTTAGCTGAACACTCGTTATTTCTTTTCCATTTATGCTTCAATTTAATTAAGTCTAGGTCGGTACATCACTGAAGAAATCGACAAACCCTGAGAGTTTGTTAAATAAAATGCATCAACGTTTGGCATATTTTATCGTATCCGACTAACTAATCTGTCAAAATAGTTTTTCTTTTTTATTCTTGTTTTTCCCCAGTTGCTGTTAGGTAGTGGAGCATAGCTGGAAATACAGTTTGGGGAGAGATTTCCTTGTCAAATATAGTTGATAAAAGTTTCTTTTATCTGTGGTCGATGTTCTCAAATGTTCTGAAATATTCTGCCCGGAAACAAAACACAAACAGAAATAAAACCTTCACTTGATGTATTGACAGCATTGTACTTCATGCAATGTGCATTTATGCTACAGATCTTTTGTCTGAAGATCACCCCCGACTGTCAATACAACACCCCTCTTTTTCGCTCACTCGCCGTTCTATTCTTTATGTCAATCTTTACTTTCTACTCAGGTTTTTGTTAGAAAATATATTATAATAACTGCTGGCGTTATCATTTAATATATTTTTAAGTAATGATCTACTGGTTTGATGAGATCAACTCAAGTATTGTTGGTGCCTTAACGAAATAAGGGCAAATGGTTATTTTTATTCTTATAGTTGTTGCTGTTCATCTTCGCCTGAACCCCTCTTATAACAAGGGTTATAAAGAAATTTTTAATCGGGCTTCAATGACTCTCCAGTGTTAAAGAGACAATATTGTTAATGTGCAGTAAAAGAGGGTGAGCTGCTAGAATCGTAGAACATCGCAGGAAATCCTCGCCAGCACTTCTCCCAACTTTACGTTTTGACTTCGAATTCCGTAGAGATCTACTTCCACTGTCGTTCTTTCGTGGTCGGTAAAATGAGTCCCAGTGTTGCACCGAAATTGATATATAATCGACTGGCCCTATTCCTTGACAATGTGCCAAATTTGAAGTCATTGTTAATGTAGTTATACCTTAACCGCTGAATTCTGTTACATTTGGCTTTTAAAAGGGTAAACTCGTATCACTTCATTACCTGACGTTTTCCTTTAAATATGAACTAGAAAATTCTCTTCCATGGAACTTGTTAATGACCTAATTGACTTTACTGAATAGATTTTCTAACATGAAAATAATCACTTATTTTGAATTTAGTTTCTCTTCCTTTTCCCCAAGTTTCTGATTATAAACTCTTTATTGGAAAATTTCACCAGTCTCTTTTATCACCAAACGAAACCAAACTAACTCAACCAGTTTTTCCCCTCACTAACAAGCAAGACCATTGTTCTAGTACCATAATATATATACATACATATATATATATATATATGTAAATATATATGTGTGTGTTTTTGTGTATGTATGCATGTATATATATATATACATACACAAATATATATATATATATATATATATATATGTATGTATGTATGTATGTGTGTATGTATGTATGTATATGTATATAAAGAAGAAAACATGTACAGTTAGTCATTGCCAATATTTCACCAGGGGATAACCTTAATAAGTTTCATTTGAAAACGGCTGCCAATACGTTACAAATGTGTAACATTAGCAAGTCTGTTGCATGATTTGTTTGCAGACAGTGTAGTCAGTAAATACATTTTGGGACTCAGACTTAATAAAACAGTTTTCTAAAAGTGTAAATTATAGTGTTACATTGTTTCTGTCACATTCTAATGGTATTTGACGATTGATTGCTTTAGAGCTGCCTAGATCGATAGCAAGCAGGTGTTATCGATACAGTATGGTTTTAAGTAGCTCTAAACTAGTTACTTAAAGCTTTATGGATCTATTCTTCTCGGGTGTTATGAATCAATTAAATGTGGGTGTTATCAATAGATTGCTTTATGTCGATAAGGGTCAATAGGTGTTTGGTTTTGTATTTTTAAATTTGCAATAGCTTGCAGCTCTAGGCAACGTTCAGCTGGATTAGTTTGAGTGGTGGCGTTATATTTCCCTGTTATATTTATACATTATCATATCCGAGATGCATTAATGGAACTAAGCTGTTACTTTCAGAATAGCTGATTTTACAATTCGATGATAAAAGACTTGTATTAACCATGTATAATGATGTGGATTGATTTTGAAAAGACAATAAGAGAAAAGAAAATAGAGAGAATGTACTCAAATACTGGTAAGAGAACGTGCTTACCTTAATTAATTATGACTTATAGATATTAAAGATATCGCTAGCTGAAATTTTCTCTAGTGCATCTCACGAACAAGAATATTCTAAGGCAGATTTTAGATTTGATGAAACGAAGAGTAAAGTATAATATTCAGAAAGCTTTTTACATGGAAAAAGCAGAAAAGCACGATAAATGGACTGAAATAGTTACGTTAACATACGTTCAAGATAAAAATCATGCTGGAGGCAACAATCATTTTTATCCAAGCGAGATTTAAACGTCAATTACTAGCTACATACAACATGCTATATCCAATGTATGTGGTGCCCAGTAAGAGTAGAGATTTGAAAATTTACATACGACCATGTTACTGTTAATTAAATATCTGAAAACAAAGGGTAACATAACGTCAGAAAGCAAGAATTAAATTTCTTCTGAGATAAGCCGGTATTCTTGAATATATGGTTGCAATAATTAGTCTAATCTCATTTCCTAAAAAAGTCATCAACGTTAACGGCCTGATGGCATCGAATATTCATTTTATTTATCGTAGGTGGATATCGCATATATTTACCTATACACAGGTAATATAATGCAATTTAATGTAATATATGCGTGTGCAGGATATATATATATATACATGCATACATACATATACACAGACATAAATACTCCAGCCCGTATCTATCTATCTATCTATCCATCTATCTATCTATCTATCTATCTATCTATCTATCTATCTATCTATCTATCTATCTATCTATCAGCACAAGAAATACTGGTGGGACATTCCCATCAAAACATCAGTCAAGTTTCAACATAACAGACCGGATATTGTTGCTTGGGAGAGACAAGGAAATGTATGTATCTTCATAGGGATCAGCTGTCTTGCTGATGTGAATATCGCTTTGAAGATCAAAGAGAAAAAAAGTTAACTATGGACAGCTGCTTCGAAACCTTCAGCTTCTGTATCCAGACGGAGCTTTGAATCTTTGTTAGAAACCAGCTCCTTCTTCTGAGGAAGAATTTAAATGATTAAATGCAAATGGCCACACACATACATTTATAAATAGATAGATTGTTTGATAGATAAGATAAATAGATAGATAAATCGATAGATGTAAATATACATGTATACTTACTGACAAGCACAACACACGTATGTATTATCACACAAACACGAATTGATTATGAGTCTAATAGCAATGTGTTGAAACTTCCAAGTAACTGTCACCATGTACCTTGTAAATATCAATAACTTTGTTCTCTACTAAAATGTACTGGGGAGTTTTTTTTTTAGCTTGATGCCAGATTGTCTTTATACATAATTTGAGATAGAAGCAAACATTGGTGTCTAATTCTTCTCCAGTTTTGGTAGTTGCTGGCTTCCCAACCACTTTTCCTCTTTCACACACCTTTATTTCTTTTAGAGTGGGCACTTTCTAGCATCTAATTCATGTTACATATGCTTGTGATGAGTTTGTCTTCCATCTTGAGTAACACATAAATCACAATAGATGCATCCTCAGCTAATATTTTACTCTTGTTTATTTACTGCACAGAGACGAGCATCTTCAGTTTGAAGTGAAAGGACTCAAAGACCCATCACCACACCACCATTGATATTAAATCACTTAAAGCCAACTCTAAGTGAATTAAGACACATTAACTTTCAACACTCTAATACGGTTCGAACGCATTATCACCTGAATTATGCTATAATATTTCTTTATCACCTTAAGCTCTACTGAAATCAATACGAAACTTGCTTTTCTCCCCTAATGACGATAGATTGATTAATTAACAGGCATCAACAACCTCAATACTAGTTTGAAATATAATTTACGAAGCCACATCTGAAAGTTAGTTAACAGTTGAATAAATGATTTTCTCTTCAGGCAATGTGGAATTGACAATGTCAATTGCTAAATCTCTTTAGTGAGATTAACAAATTCTCCCCATTTTGCCATAATTTGATGTGAGTGTTGTTAATTCCTTTCACGCTGTCACTTTATTAGCTTCACGTTAATTATTATTGAACATTTGTTAACTTTCTACTTAAAATTAAATTCCAACATTTTATCAACTTAATAGACTTTTCTTTACGTCCAACAATCTTGAAAACAAGTCTGATGAAATTCTTCACCATTCTGTTACAGGAATTTTACATATTGCTATTCAATTCACTGGAGCGAATATTTGCTTACACGAACAAATAAGCAAACCTATATACAAACAGGAGAAACTGGAACACACATGCATACACATGCACATTTGCAGACACACAAAACATGTGCAATTCATATTACACAATGCATGAAGCGAGATAAAATAACAATAGTGAGGTTCCTCAGTTTTGAATAAGTAAACACCATCGTTTGCTGTATATATTAATTAATTTTCCTCTCATTTGTACACCTAAGTGCGTATGTATATGCGAGATTGACACATCGCGAACAGGTGAAGATGATTTTAATAAATCAAGACTTTAGGTTTGTGTGTTATTCCATATATTTGTACTGATCTATTTTGTTCCAATACATTTCACTGGGCACTCTCGCTTTTCTCTTGACACATTCTTTGCAAAGGCTCCGAGTGATGTACGACTGATACTTATTATGTTTGCGTGGTCGGATTCCAGAGTTTCATTTTATTTGTTGGTGAGACACGTACGTGTTAAAACTGTATACTTCCCTTCAAGTGTCCCGCTATTCACTTTTCCCATGGTTTTAAGGAAGAATTTAAGGTTGCATCGAGTTTTTACTTATTTCTACAGTATTGAAAGTAATTGCATGGGACCTGGATTGGGCATATTCAAACACCTATTTTTTTCTTTTAGTAATAGTTACATTAACTCATGTGAAGGGACAACAATAACGATTTATCCTTGTATCACTGCTGAAACTTTTGAGTATAAGAATTGGAAAGAAATACAGTAACATTAAATATCGCTGACAAAGCATATTTTAGTGAATTGCAAAACGAAGGCAAAGTAAAAACGATGATCCAAATATTGGTTTCAATTTTCAGTACAAGGCCAGCAATATCAGAGGAAAACTGAATCGATTATATCGACCCCACTGAACAACGGGTACGTTTTTTGTTGGTTCCGAAAGGATGACACGTAAAATCAGCCTGAACGAAATTTCTACTCGGAACGAAAAGATGGACGAAATGCCGCTAAGAATTTTGCCGGAGTGCTAACGATTCTGCCTGAACGCAGCCCCAAGATGATCCAAATATTAAAAAAAGACCAAATACGCATTGATATAGCATAACAGGAGATATGAAATATTATACAGTTACAGTCTGAAAGGCTGAAATTTCTTTAGCAAAACTCTCGTGTTCGGAAATTCCTTGTCTAAAAATCTGTCAAACCAAGTCAAACAGATTTAAGAAACATGTTGGAATAGCTTACTCCTGGGTTATGTTCACACGTATCGCACTTCTTCGTACTCTGTAGTAGTTTGGTTTCATAAATCGATATTTGGAGATTTTTCTTATATTTGGACACGTGAGCCTCGTAGTATATATATATTTTTAATATAGATTTCATGAAAAGAATTCATTTTGTTTTTATCTCAGGACGATCATTATGCCAATAATAAACACACGCACTGTTCTGTTTTATTTATCTTATTACTCTTAGTCAAGTACTTAATCATTTAACCAATTTGCTAATAGATTTTGTTGGGTCAATCACTTACTCAGATTAGTTTGTCAAAATCCTTCCCTTATTATTCGCCACATTATCAATGACCTGTTTTCTCTACTCTTGCTCTGCATCAACCTCCTCTGACTGTCGGTTTCTCAGTGTCCAGTTATTTTATTTATATTTATATCGATGCGAGAGAGGGAGAGAAAGAGAAGATCTAGGGAATGGGTTTTCAATAGGAATGGACATAGGCGAGTCGATGTAATATCGAATGTAGAAAAGACGTTCGAGAACCCATAGACTTATCTCAGTTGCTCTGCCTTTTATTTTAGGAAGGTTCTTGGAACTATGAGCTTTAGACTACATTTCTGTGCAATATATAAAACAGATAACTTGAAATAGTTTTGAGAAATGAAACAAGATTATTCATTTCGCTCCCTGGCAACATATTCTTACCGTACGATGCTATATGTGATTCGTAGTATGTTATCGTGACCAATATATTGTATAATAAATTATCGTCTTTCTCAATATCTCACAGCAGCAATTTTATATACATAAATATCACTATCACCGCTTTCCTAATACGAACAGCATATCTTCCAAATGTAAACGTAATAAGCTAGTTTTCTTTCCCTTCAGCCTTTTAAGAAGCTCTAGCTATGCTTTCGAGAACAATCTCGCGATTTTTCGAAGTCAACTGGTTATTTTCATCACAATTGACTGTTACTCAAATTTAAACATAGGTTACAACAGATCTTCAACATACAGCTAGCTTCACAGATATTATCAGCTGCGATCTAATTCGAACCGGTTCTTTTCCGACGCCAAATAACAACAGCTTGCATTGAAAAATTTATAGTTTTCAAAATATTATATTTGGTTTCACTTTAATATAACTTTAATTGAATTTTGTATCTGAAATTCTAGGTGACCTAACCGTTATCTCCATCAGTAAATTGCATTTCACTTCAGATAGATAAGTAAGACATTTAACCCCGTTAACAACTAATCACTCATAACAGGAGAAAAAGATTGCAATATAATAAAATAGAAAATTATTATAGAAAATGATGTTTGGTGTAGAGTTGCTATGTAGGGGGAAACAACTGACTGAATGAGTATATTGTTGACTTCTAGATGAAAGTGCTGCGGCTTCTTGTCTTGTCATCTATGCAAAAAACATTCTTGTGTCTCTGGTCATTAGAAATATTGAAGACGCACATTGTATATATGTATGTATGTATGTTTGTATGTATGTATGTATGTATGTATGTATATATGTATCTATGCATATATGCATGCATTTACGTATGTAGGTATGTATGCATATATATAATGTGTTTAGTATATATATGTGTGTGCATATATATATGTACATTTATATGTAAACGTGTGTGTAGGCTTGTGCTTGTACCTACCTACATGCATATATATATATATATATATATATATATATATATATATATATATATATATATACATACATGCATACATACGTATATAGGTATGCACACATATACATATACACTTACACATATATGTCACCAACAAGCTTCTACATAATTCAATCTGCCATCTTCTCTCAAAAGAGTTCCCTATATCGCTAAGACATGAAGTAAGAAATCTATGACCTGAAGGTCAACAATCTAGAGAATCGGTAAGTTGTAATTTCACCAAAATTGTAAAACTATATTAAACGACGTTTTGCCACTTTCGGTTGTATTTTGCTCAGATTGTTCTCAATGAAGGTTAAATCTTGGACTTCATCAGTAATGAAATATATGATGAACTAGAAACGATGGGAGTTCAAGAAAATTCGATACAAAATTTAATTACTATTTTACAGTGAAAGAAAATATATTTTGGAAGCGTTAGGTTATGAACCGGATAATGTTATTTATTGGAGTCCGTAAGAAGATCAGCCATTTCGAATAAGATACTTTCGAATATCTGATATACTCGGGTTTTCTGGATTATGTGGCGGGACCTATGTCTGAAGTGGGTTCTCTGTACGCATAGGACTCGAACCCACACCTCTTATGTTCGCTAAAAGTGTGCTAACATTACACCAAATTATCCACCGAGTTCTTACTGTCAGATTTAAGAACTATAATTTTATAGTGTTGTTTTTTTAGGCATAAAAGTTTTCTACGATCAATTGAACAGTAGTGCCGACTGACCATTCTGTAAATAATAATATTTTACAAGCTTAGAGATTATAAGTGATCAACGAGTATTGGCTAAAGATAATAGTCTAATATTGGGACATATACACCTTCGAAGGGAAACACTGAACTCACTTTATTTCCGTTGTGGGCTTATATTCCCCAATATTAGACTCTACCAACATCTTATCAACATCCTACTACTGCCATAACACGCCCATCTTTTTATGCTTCTTTCTCTTATTTCCTTTTCTTGTACTTGTTCTTGGTCTTGTTGTTGTTGTTGGTGTTGTTGTTGTTGTTTTTCTTCTTCTTCTTCTTCTTCTTCTTCATGTAAGTATGTATATACATACATACAAATATATCTATCTATCTATCTATCTATCTATATATA
>NC_068986.1:110429646-110431720 GCF_001194135.2 Octopus bimaculoides
GTGTGTGTGTGTGTGTGTGTGTATGTGTATATACATACATACACGCGCTCACATATATTATAAGTATGTCCAAAGACGATGATATTATGTCAGACCGACTTGAGAATATTAATCGAACGTAAGAGTTATATTTCTTAACAATCGAATCGCCTCTTTCTTCTCTTCTTTACACTGGTATAAAAAGTAATTATATGCAATGATAATTTATTGCATGTGAAATTTATTGCGTCATTCTGCTTGGAAATTCTATAAATTTATAGTTTTAATTGTATACAAATATTTTTGAAAGTTTTTACTAAAATACTGTTCTGCGCCATGATGTCCTTATATATTGGTATCAAATTTTGAACATAAATTATCCTAACGACCATTTCGTATATTTACGCATGTATCTGTGTGCGTGTGTGTGTGTGTGTGAGAGAAAGAGAGAGAGAGAGAGAGAGAAAGAGTGTGCGTGTGTATGTGTTTCTCTGTACATATATCAGTCACGTGTTAACTTCCACCAAATTATATACAAATATATATATATATATATATATGCATCTATATATGTATCTATATATGTATATGAATATATATACATATACATACATGTATAAAAACATACTCACTCTCTCACGTATATATGCACACTCGAAACAGGTACGTATATACAGTTTCACTCTGAATACATTTAGGAATGCATATATATGACCATACATACTTTCGGACAGAAACCGATACATATATCCATGCATATATATATATATATATATATATATATATATATATATATATATATATATAAATATATATATATACATACATACACACATACGAGGTCATAATACCATCGCATGTGGGTTTGTTTTAACGCTACAAATAAATCTGAAAATTTGTTAATATATTGCTTAAGTGTAAAAGTAATATAAGCATATTTCAAGCTAAAATGGTTCGGGTGATTTTCTTTTCAATCTCCCACTATTGTAACTTTTCCCAATACATTCAAGATATTGTCTTTAACATTTTAAATGAAATAATTTCAGAACACTTATGAAATATTGTATTTTAATTACGTCGCCATATTGTCTAAACTGATGGTAAAATGTTTTTAAAATTACGTCTCAAAAATCTGTTCCATTTTATGTGATATAGTAAGTTCTATTTTAGTTAAAGAAATTATAAAGAAAGCTGGAACAGTGGTTTTGAATTTATAACTTTGCTTCATGTCTTACTTCTTTATATCTCTTTTCTTTCTCTTACAGAAACCCTTTACATTTTCATGTAGAAATGCAAATAGATATATGCATGTTGGTGTATTTGTGTATAAATATGCACGTACGTACGCATACAACCAAATATGCACACACAGACACACACACACACACACACATATGATTTATGTATGTATATACATACACACACATATATATATAAATACATACATGGATATACATACATATACGTATATATGTATATATACATCTGTATATAAATATATATATATATATATGTATGTATGTATATATAATACACTCTGTTCACTTCCCATTTCCCATTTGTCAAATGATCTCACCACTAAAAACATATTAATCATGCTGTATGTTTGAATATCCTTCCAACAACTTTAGTGGAGCAACGAAGAAAATAAGCAAAACACAAATTAATAATAGAATAACACAAATTATATGGAAATAAATAAATAGTGCCTCGTATAATATTTACAGTAATTCGTATTGTATATTTGTACATTTATTGAACTCTATCTTATACAAAAATCACATATACATACATATACACATAAACACACACACAAACTCACATGTACACACGATCCAACACATGCACGCGCACATGCACACATTTACAGACACCCACCACGCGTACATACTTACTCGCAAGGACACCACAGCTCTACACCCAGACCAATGTTTCACATAAAAATCGATATGCACACATACTCACACACACAGATGCAGAAAACTACACTTATATGCAGACAAGCATCAGACGTTTAACACGCACTCAGAAACATACGTAACACACACACACACACACACACACACACACACACACACACACACACACACACACA
>NC_068986.1:110431790-110433348 GCF_001194135.2 Octopus bimaculoides
CACACACACACACACACACACACACACACACACACACGCAGAGAGACAGAGAGAGAGAGAAAATAGTTATTTTTTTCCCATATGGGTAGATATATATAAAGCGAGGGTGAAAATGCACTGAAATTCGGTTAGATATTTTATTGTTAAATTTTTAAAGACTTAACCGGTTTTATGGATTTCTCTGGTTTTAAAAAATTGAGAAAGAAAGACGTGGAGCTATGCTGCAACTGCCTTGCTTCTGGTTGGAATTGCCTTCTTTTTATACAGACAAAATGACTGAAACCAATATCTATTTTGGATACGTTTTGATTGGTCGAGGACGATCAAGTGTTCAAGTTTTAGAAATTTTAGACGTTCGCCGTAACGTTCGTTCCTTAATGTTACGTGACAATATTCTTGGCCGTTAAACCGTTATTTAAATCTGTCACGGTTGTGTGAACATGTTTAGTGACAATGTCTAGCAATCTGAATTTTATCTGAATTTTATCAGGGTTGTCTCCCAAACGTAGAAAAGAACTTTTATCTGGGCTTCCCCCTACTCCCATACCTTAATATGTGACTATATATTTTGCACTGAAAGCAAGGCTCGCCCTGTTGAATGAATATGTATAGTGACAGTCCCAAAATAAACTTCTCTAGATTGAATCTGTCGATTGGTAGATGGTAAAGGGGGGGGGGGTCAATGAAGTCTTTTTTCTATTCATTCAACAGTTATGTATATGTAGAATTTGCCAGTTAGATTGTATATACAAAGTTTAGGTTTTTAAGCTGTATAAATTCAATACGTCCAGCAGTAGACTCAGTTTGTGTTTGAATAGTTATTCGTAAATGTTGTTTGTTAAAGTTTATTCAATGTTGGTTTGTACGTTTCTATGAATGTATTTTCTTTGTTTATCCTTGCTTGGTCTGCGGTATTGACTGAACAGAAGCAAAGTGGAAAGCCTTGGTACTTAGAAGACATATTTTTGGCACATATGTCTATGCGTCTACTAATTGGTAAATTCCTCCCACTGGAATCTCGTATTTGTTGTCTCTATGATTAGTAAGTTTATTTCTAAGAGTGAGTTTTGTTTGATCTATGGAATCATAGTTGCATATTTCACATTTAATAGCGTATACTATATCTTTTGACGAACAGGTAGATGTAGATCCCACAGTTGGAGCGGCCACACTATTTGGCTGTTGGTATGAGATTTTGAAAGTCAATGCAAACATGAATTGCAAAACGGAAAACTTAATTTCCTGTACAAGTTGCCCACAGTGTAAAGATCACTATATTGGTGACCCAGGAACGGGACTATACGACAGAGTTCGTGTCCAGAAGCAACAAATTAAAGAACCTCTCGGTCAGAAACACCACTTGCAGTGGACGCTTTGCATCGGGGAGAAATGGGTAGTTCACGATCTTCGCCCTTAAGTTATGGTCGGACAACAATTATTTCCGGAAATATAAAGAAAAATTCTTCATCAGGACGTACAGACCATTACTAAACACAAAAAAAAAAAATGATATTCCACCCCTCCACACAACAAATAACGGGATCCTCTACTTTATATA
>NC_068986.1:110433396-110434590 GCF_001194135.2 Octopus bimaculoides
ATATATATATATATATATATATATATATATATAATAGAATTGGATGACAGCCACACTTTCATCATTTGATCGTTGAAGAGAAGAACAACCCTCAGAGGTAAACTACCATTTCCCTAACACCTCTCCCCGCAATGTACATATGAACTTAAATACTTGAGTAGTGTAGATACGTATACATATGTATGTGTGTGTACGTGTGCATGTGTATGTGGGTATAAGTAAATATACGGATGCCATACATGCACACGCACGTGTGCATACGTGTATGTATAAACGTGTGTGGGTATATATGTGTAAATATGTATATATATGTGTATATACGCCTCATACGTCCCGTTTATTTGCTTATGCATCCATCATTATCATCGTCGTTGTTTAACGTCTATATGGAAAATGGACATTGGGCGGCGATGATGGTTGTCGTAGATGGTTGGGCGGAAGTGTGGGGGCATGTAAGCCAGAAGGAATATTTGTGCGTGTGTGTGTGTGTAAATGTGTGTATATATGTGTATGGATATACATGTGTATGTGTATGTATGTATGTATGTATGTATGTGTACGAGTGTACATACAGGTTTATACAGATATGTGCACGTGTGTCTATGCGTATGTATATATCTATGAGCGCGTGTTCCTGGGTGCGCGTGTATACGAGCATATCTGTGCAGATGTGTGTGTATATATATGTGCGTGTGTGTGTGTGTGTCTATCTCTCTCTCTCTCTCTCTCTAGAGAGAGAGAGAGAGAGAGAGAGAGATTGAGGGAGAAAGAAATGTAAATATATTTTTTGTGTATTATATGTAGGGAAGTAAATTTGTGGGCTAGCTTGTTCTCTCCCATCTCTCCTTCCAAACCAAAATATATATTTAGAAAAACACTTCTATCAACCAACATTTTTTATAAAAAGACATGTATCTTACACCTCACCCCAGACACACACCTAAAACACACCAAAAACAGAAAATTACTGAAAGAAAATATTTGGAAAGACATCTGGCCATTACCTCCCTAACCAAAGGTTAACTGTTCAAATGGCTTCATAAGACACTCGTTTAACACCACACCACCTCCCAACCCCATCCCCAATCATGTATTTTGTGTTAACCATTCACTACTCTCTTTCAGCTATCATTCATCAATAGTCTTTTACTCCCACACTGATTAACAAACCCCAACCCCACCTCAAACACACCC
>NC_068986.1:110435040-110436077 GCF_001194135.2 Octopus bimaculoides
GAGAGAGAGAGAGAGAGAGAGAGAGAGAGAGAGAGAGAGAGAGAGTGGGGGAGTGAAACAAATAGAAACAGCGTAGTGTTATATCTAGAGTCATAAACACACTACAGAAAATATATTCTATTAAAGAATATAGCGTGATATAAGATTTAAAAGCGACTATCATAAAACAGCTCTTAAGAGCAATGCTGATAATACAATGTTTACACGCAACGACATTAAATACTCCGTTTGATTTCGTTATACGTCGTGTAAATTCAAATTACTCACTAAAATTGTATGAGATTGCAAGTCGAAGAGTAAAATTTACACTTGGCACCGTTAAAGCAGATTTGTAGGCCCAGTGGAGCAGAAAGAAGAAAATCTCCTTGCAAGGTAAAGGGTGAGAAAATCTGTCAAATAAATGATGAAAAAAAGATTTACTTATATACATGTATGCTATGACATCTCTATGTTTGTACACATACACGCATATACATATTCATGTTAACTCTGTGTGTGTGTGTGTATGTGTGTGTGTGTGTGTGTGTGTGTGTGTGTGTGTGTGTGTGTGTGCGTGTACATATTAAAAAAAATACGAATTAAGGGTGAAAGTAGCCTGGAAGTTTCCTCTCGTTTATCTTCATCACAGAATCTGATGAATGTTAGCGCATTAATCTTGCGAAGTCACTGTCACCGTTTTTTTTAAAGTTGAATGAACATGAATATCTATCTATCGATCTATCTATCTATCTATCGATCTATCTATCTATCTATCTATCTATCTATCTATCTATCTATCGATCTATCTATCTATCTCCCTCTTTGTCTCTCACTTTCTGTCTCCCCCTCTGTCGCTTTGGAGTTTGTCTCTTGTTTCTGAAAAATGGCGTTCCTCGAAATGTAAAACCATCTTTCTTTCCTTCCCTGGGCATCTGCTAATATTTTACATATACCACGTGCTCGCGTTGTTATTTTTGTGTGTTTGTTCTTCGTCTTTTTCTTTACCACACACACACACACACACACACACACACACACACACACACACACACACACAC
>NC_068986.1:110436182-110438436 GCF_001194135.2 Octopus bimaculoides
TATATATATATATATATATATATATATATATATTTGTATGTGTAACGTAATAGTTTAGAAATAACCAATGGTTTCATATCTAACGTGAACTATACATCTGTTCAGTTTCCCTAAACGATACCCATTCTCTGCAAAGAATGTTTTTTTTTATTACAAGAACGCCGGTAATAGTTAAAAAATATTCCTCTTAAAAAATTATGGCCGGGCCAGTCGTTTTCCTTCGCTTGATAGCTAGGTTTTCCAATTTGAAGTAAAAATTCCCGAAAATGTGAACAACTTCCAAAGGCTTCCGTCCTGGAGTTCAGGTAGCCTCCTGACTCATGTGAGTTCATGACAATTATATCTTTTTCTGCCATACACAATTTACACAGTCTTATTCCATTGCGATAGGGTCCACAAGTTTCCATTAATTTCCATGTGATGTTAAGGGCCGTATGATCGTCATTTACGCTCCATACATATGCTGCAAGTGTTGTTGTGTTGCGTCTCTCCGGGACCCTGAAATATCTGTGTTTGTTCAGGCGAATTTTAAATTTGGATTCACAAGATCCGACATAAATTTTAGTGTCTCTGTGTTGGCATTGATGTTACTGATATTTGTGCTGCTTCTGTTTGAGGCAACCTTTGTTTGGTACACTGTAGACTCGGTGTTACATCGATCGTCCACTGGATACTTATTTCTAATCCTGCATGAACAACCTGCCTCTGTCCATGGTTTAGGAGTACCAAGTAATATTTTCTTAACACTGGGTGCACAACTGAAAGAGATACTTAAATTATGTCTGTTAAAGATCCTTTTATATTTGTGTAATCGCGTGAAATTCTTATCAACCAACCTAAGAAAAATCTTAGCTATGCATGTACGGACATTTAGGGAGAAGTGGAGAGCGAACAATAAGATGTGTTGGATTGGAATTTGGTGAAAAAATACTTTAATAAATAGGTTTTGAAGATGTTCAAATACCCACTTTTCATTAACAGGTCTCGAATGTGTATGTGTGTATGTGTGTATATATATATATATATATATATATATATATGGAGGGGGAGCACTCCGTCGGTTGCGACTATGAGGTTCGCAGCTGATACAACCAACGTAACAGCTTGCTCGTGAAATTAACGTGCAAGTGGCTGAGCACTCCACAAACACGTGTACCCTTGACGTAGTTCTCGGGGAGATTCAGCGTGACATAAAGTGTAACCAGGCTGGCCCTTTGAAATACAGGTACTACTCATTTTTGCTAGTTGAGTGGACTGGAGCAACGTGAAATAAAGTGTCTTGCTCAAGGACACAACGCGGCGCCGGGAATTGAACTCACGACCTTACGATCATGAGGTAAATGCCCCTAACCGCTAAGCCATGCGCCTTCATGCATATATATATATATATATATATATATATATTAATCTATACTTGGCATGAGCCGAAGTTACATTTCCATAGAGAGGACGACATTTCTTGTCGCTTCCATTGCTGCATATCTCCTAATCAATTCCGCATAACACCCCGTGACTGATATGTGTCTTATGTAATCATCTTTTTCGAAACTGAAAATATTTTTGATCTAAACAAGGGATGCCACGAAACTCACAATCAGTAAGAACTTGTTCTTTGACCATGGTCAGCAAGAAATGAAAACGTTCGACAAATAAATGACGTCACCAAGAAGCCAACCAACCGGAACATTAGACTTTGCTAAAACGAAAATTCTAGACCAAAATATCTCCGAGAAAACGTTTGAAAATGTCATCAAAATTAGAACCCATCAAAATGTGATCCTTTACCGTTAAAACATATGTATATGCTCATCAATTTGGACTCTAACAAGATAAGAAGGTGAATAGACTCGTGCACTTCGACTGAAATTAGGGAAAGAACTACACGCACCACGACAAAAATTGTAAAACAAATCTATCTTTCTGCGTCCGGCCTTTTTTGTTATAAAAACTCAACATGACGTGAGTTTTCAATAATGTATACTCGTTATGATCTTCACCGAATATTTACGCTTATAATACTGTCTATCTCTGTGAAACATTGGATCATTTAAACATGTTTTTCCGGTTTTTTTCCTTGTAATTTTAAACTCTCCTAAACCATTTATTTATTTATTTGTAACGTTCATTAACTAAAAATTGTCGAATCCGGTTTTGTATGTCAAAAAAATCTATTACAAAATTAAAAAACATCAACACATTCTGAAATTCAGATGCATTTTCAAAACCTAAAGAATACACTTCTTTGCTCCATACA
>NC_068986.1:110439130-110445738 GCF_001194135.2 Octopus bimaculoides
TATATATATATATATATATATATATATACATACATATACATATATATATATATATATATACATACATACACACACAAAGAGAGAGAGAGACACACACACACATATATGCGTACACAGGACTCTAATTGAGGCTGCTCCTCTTTATTGATACTATATTGTTAAGTGCAATATGGCGAGGTTACGGCAGTGTGGTCAATGCAAACATATGCATATATTAGTACTATTTCATGCAGTTAGTCGTTGGTGTTTGTACTGTCAATGTTAGCTCTAGCATATTTATGGGAGAGACTTTACGGAACTCAAAATATCTACAATTCGTAGAGTGTATGTGTATATGTGTATATATATGTGTGTGTAGGTATATATATATGTGTGTATATATATTTGTGTGTGCGTGTGTGTGTGGTAAATACAGAACATCTTTTAGTGATTGATCATAATATCGAAATATCACTTGCTTTAAAACAACCATGTACGACTAATCAATAAGAAGCATTACTATCTAACTTGATAATCGATAGAGATTCAGTGTTTCGAACGGACTTAACGGTGTAGTCTGTGTGTGTGTGTAAGGTTTGTGTTTGTAATTCTCATTCTATTAGTTTATGTTTCTGAATGCTTGCACGCACGTGCTGCCCGCAGGTTTTGGCGAAATGTAGGTTCGCATTTTACTGTACTTGTATTTGTGAACATGTATTTTCTTTGTTCATCGGTGAATGTATATTTAAATGCGTGTGCGAGTATGTGTATACGTATATATATATGAATATATATATGTATATATATGTATATATGTATATTTTTATATACATATATATATACATATACATATATATGTACATATATATATATATATATATATATATATATATAAACATATATTTATGTATTTTCAAAGTTTTCTTTGCATCTCAACACATTAGCAAATAGCAATAACAGTAGAAGACTATCAGAACTAATTCAGAGCCATCTACTTACAAGCCTCGGTCACCTGACACCAAAGTTATGTCTGTGACCTACAGGCGCAGAGTTACTCTAGGCCGATTCGAATCCATCGATTTTGCCTCTTTAAAACAATTTTCATAAGAATAATCATAGATCTACTCGTCAGTTAAGGTCGGATAGGTTTGCAATTGTGTTAAAATACACGTTTACTGAAATAAACTTTCTGTTCTGAGTGTCACCTGATTCTTGATTGACTTCTGAGACAATTATCATAAAGAAACGCACTGGAAGGTTTCACTAAACACGCTGAAAGAATCGCAATAAACGACAAGTGGATAAACGATTAATAATAATAATAATAATAATAATAATAATAATAATAATGATGATGATGGTGATGATTTCTTTATTAACCACAAGAGTGTACAGTCAGAAAAAAAACATTATGGACAATACAGGACAAACAAAGAATGTGAATGTTTGAGGATTAAAAAATCAACAATGTGCGATCCTCAATACGGAGATGTTCAAGGGCTGCTCATGGAAAACCTCATAAAAACAAACCATAGGTACCCTGAGTATCGGAGCAGGTGCCTTTTATCCTTTACTTTTCTCCAACTACAGGCGTATGCTCAGGGCAGGCTTGTTTACTCGAACCATTCTCGCCACGTTCATGCACATTTTAGCAAACTGGCTAGAAGACAACACTTCCCTCTCAACCCTTATTTTCCTTTCCAAGTGAAACTTGAATAAGTTGATCAGAGATTGGCCAGAGAGAAAACCGTTCGGTTTCAGCCCCTTCAATCTCGCCCTGCATACAGCCTCTTTCGCCATGGCCACCATCGGTTAAAGAAAGGTGGCAGGACGATCTTCACGATGGATCCAGTTTACAGCCGGATCCGTCCCACACGTGACCGCAAGTGTTCGACATAAACCCAAAGGTTTGCAACGCATGAGTCCTGGACGAGTGCATGCAGGACCGTCTCGTCGTTCTGCGCGCATCTCAGACATGCTGAGCTGACGGCACTTCCGTGCCTGGAAAGTTTATCTCGAACAGGCAAAGTTCCCCGGCAGCAGCGCCAGGCCAGAGATTTTGAGAAATTATCCATCGGTCCTAGGCCGAAAGTTCTCCGGATAAGAGCGACTAGCTGATCTTCTTCGACGCCCAAGGTCTCCCCGAGAACGGCGTTGTACTTTTCCTCCACTAATCCTCTATAATATACTAAAATGGACGTTCCACCTATCGCAATGTCCATAATAATGATCTTACTGCTGCTACTGCTACTACTACTACTACTACTACTACTACTACTACTACTACTACTACTAATACCACTACCACTACCACTACTACTGCTGCTACTGCTGCTAATAGTAATCCCACGACAACGACGACCATCGCCGACACCATTATCATTATTATTGCCATTAATATCATTAGTAGCAATAGTAGTAGTAGTAGTAGTAGTAGTAGCAGAAGCAACAGCAGCAGCAGCAGTAGTAATAGTAGTAGTAGTAGTAGTAGTAGTAGTAGTAGTAGTAGTAACAGTATTGATGACGATGTTAATGATGATGATGATGATAATGAAAATAATAATAATGCATTCATAATAATAATTGGTGACTTACGATAAGATCAAGGAAACATAAACGGAAGCGATAAAACGGATATCTGAGTTTAAAAAGAAAAAAAAAGAAGCCATAAAAAGAAAAGAAGAAAAGAAAAGACAACCGAGCAGGATAACATGAATTAAAAAACAAAACAAAAAAGAAATGAAAACCCGTTCAATCCCGTCGTAAATTGTCCACAATGTATTAAAGTGATAACAATAATAAGAATCTGATCGATAATAATAATAATAATGATAATGATAATGTTTAGACAGATATAAGAGAAGGTAGGAGAGAGGGAGAGTGTGGATGGGGGTGAGTGAGACAGGGTGAAAGAGGAGGAGGGTTAGAGGTGGGGGAAAAAGAGATAAAGCAAATAATTAAATAAATCATTAAAATGGATTTAGAGGAAAACAAAAAAGATATAATAAAGATAGATAGAAGGAGATAGGGAGAGAGAGAGAGAGAAAGAATGACAGAAAGGGAGAGAAGGAAATAAAATGGCTGCCCATCTGTTGGCAAATTTTTTTAGTTTTCCATTTAATGTTTCTTTTTAAAAGCATTCACTGAGATTTAGTCTCGACTTTCTTTATGAACATCAGAATAACACTCATCATCGTCATCGTCATCATCATCATCGTCATCAATGTCCTCGGCATCGTCCTGGTTGCCATCGTCACCATCGTAATCATCATCACCGCTGTCATCATCATCATCATCATCATCATCATCATCATCCACATTAAGCCTGTTCTCTCTGTATATATCTCTCTCTTCTTCTTTTCCCCCACCTCTTTCCCACCACCTCTTGCCTCGTTGTCGAATCAAGACATTTTTCTGTGCGGTGTTGCGGCTGTGTCCTACAAATAAAAATGTTTCATCGGGGTTGAAGTGACTTTAAAAGTCAAAATTTTTTCTTACAAAAAAATATTTAAAAAACTAACGAACGAGATGAAAAGCAGATAAAAACTTAAATGTTTTTTGTTGTTACTTAATTTTTCCTTTTTTCAAAATTTAATTATTTTTATTACTTCTGATTTTTGTATTATTTTAAAAATATATTTCGCACGAGAATGTCAGCCAAAATCGGTTTGAAATTAGTTTATTTCTCTCATGATTTTCTTGAAAATCCTCGACAGAAAAACTTGGTTTTAAGTCACAAGTATTTATTGGTCCATATTCAAAAGATTCCTTTTGCCCTTTCGACGTAATTGAAGAACCCAAACAATCCCAACTGAATATCGTATATATTTAACCAAAAATGTATAACCTAAAACAAGAAAAAGGTAATAGAAATACACTTTCACAGGTTTTATATATGAAGATACGAATTAAACTATTAGTGTTATCTTGTCAAACATTTTGAGAGCATTTTTCGCGAAAATGATTTCAGATTTACAAAGTTTTTCTAGTCTCATTGAAAACACATATCAAATAAATAATAACCACAAGAGGAAATTAATTCCAGACTGTTAAAGCCCGTTATTGTTCAGATGAATTGATAAAAATTGGTTTATAAAATGTGGACCATCGAAACCAAGCGATCTGTCTCTTGTGCAAATCCTTACTATCTTTCGTATTCCAGTTGCTTCTAATTTTCCCTCGCACTTAAGACCATAACTATCTCCGACAAATCCCTCGCTAATAACAGTCAAGGAAAATGCTACTGGAACACCGAAAACACTTTAGAACTGAATAGAATGATTACGGCAAAATGCTACTGGAACAAAATCTGAATTACGGTTTTGTTGCTACGTCATTCCCCCACCACTGAAACAAATTTCATTCTCTATTGTTTTAGCGTACGAATCCTCGTTTTGACAACGCAACAAATGTCTTTCATCCGGAAGAAATTATTCAGAGCCATTCTTACCGCTAACGATGCCGGTTATGATGCCTTTGCTATTCGCCTGTTTTAACCTGGTAACTAGCTCTGTATACTATTTTATTTATATTTTACCCACTCTTTATTAAATGCTATCATATTTCATTACCTTCTTTACAGTTTTAAGCACCTGATGTTGACGATTGTCACTTTCAGCTGACACTTCATTAACTTGCTACTCTGGTCCCTGTAGATTTTGCGCTCTGGAATGAAGCATTCATGTTCCAGTAAAAAAGAGGTCCCTCTCTTGGGTCCTATCTAAATCGAATGTGCAAATCACAAATATGAGTCCTGTGTAGATGACCAGTTTAGGTTGAAGGCCAGAAGTGTTAGGGAGTCGATTATATGAATCGTAATACTTAAACAGGTATTTTTATGTTGTTTTATCAATCCCAGAATGACGAAATTCAAAGTTATCTCGAAATGATGTAAACTCTGGAACAATTAATACATGACAACTTTTTCATGGCTTTAATAATTCTGCCAGACCTACCGTCACTCCTTGTATCACCAAAAGACTGAAAGAGAGCTCATAGGCAGTGGCAGAAAGAATGAAAGGCAAACTGGAACTCATAGTTCTGGCTCTTTCAGGGTACGAGAACAGTTCCCGGGTGTTTAAAGAGGCAGTGCTTAGGTATTTTCTTTTTCCTTCATCCTATTATAAGAAACCAGGGGAGGATGCGCAAACACTTGTCACAAACCTCTGTCAAGCATACTAGTCTCCACCAGAGAGTTCTTGTCTTGGAATCACCTCTTTGTAAACAGAGAAGAAAACGTATTCGGTATTCGTTAGTTGACACTCGACAATTTCAGTGGTTGACAAAACAACTATGCATATCTTATAATTGCCGCCGTTTTCACATCATGTTTTGCGCTATTTTCAGTCAGAAATTCGTTGGCTTCCTTCTCGCTGCTGCTGCATCAGAATTGATATTTTCTTCAGTCTACTGTCTGTAAAACGTATTTTGTTTTCACTCGAAAATTTTGAGGAGGCGTCTTAACACTCTGCAGTCGTTTTGTTTGTATACGAGTAGCAGAAACAAAAAAGCCTCGCAAATTGATATATTTCTTTCTTTCAACCGAACGAGGGAGAATGGATGCAAATAGTCAGATTCCTACTTCACTGTTTGTAAGTTTTGCTTTATAGAATTATTATTTCACATAGTTTCACTTGGTAATAATCCATGATGTATCATGCAGAGCTAGACAAAGCAGTTTTATCAATGTTAAAACAAGAAAGAAACAAAACAAAACAATGGCAAAAATAATTATCGCTTCTGATTTCGGTAAAAGGCCAACAATTTTCATGCTAGTGGGTGAGAACTCTATACCTGTATTTGTTTTATTGACCATGACATGATATATTTGACCTCGGCCGCATTCGAACAATGAACATACAGTTCAAGAGATAATAACATTTTTTGCCGGTTCGCCCCCTTCATTAATAGTAAGGAAATCTGACAAAATTACCAAAGTTTGTATAAAATATAAAACTAGAGAGTAGAAACTGGAAGTGACTCTATAGGAAATATAAGGTTTCCTCAAAGACAAATTCAAAATCTAATGAGAATTTTATAATAGCACGAATAAGGATACAAGAAAGCATCAACCTGCTAGAAATGAGAGCTAAAGTCTTTTTCGCGCAAACCAAAACCAGTACCTTAACAGATATATAACATGACCAACATGATTTTTACTAGGTACAATGAAGAGGGTCAAAGATTAAATTTCCAGAAGCCGAGACACGGGTGCGTAGATATCTTGAATAGTATAATCTCTCAGAGTTGTAGTTTTGAATATGTTAATTCTTTTTTGTTTCCTCGCCTACTGTTATTTCTCTGTCATTTTGGTGCTTTACGCTGGTCTAGTTAAGACTTTAGCGCCCATTGCTAGCAAAAATAGCACAAGAACGCAAAGTCATCCGGTCAGTTGGATGATACGAAAACGGACAACAAAACATCCAGAGAGATGATACAAAAAAAAAATCGAGGACGGATCATTCGGAGTTTTCTTTCTTCAGTCGAGTTCCAGATTATCTTTACAATTTCGGCTGGTTATACTCAAAATTCCTCCAATCTGGACAGCCCCAAGGAAAAACTCAGCTAAGAGCACTTAGATTCCTTGTATATGTCTCTCTCTCTCTCTCTCTCTCTCTCTCTCTCTCTCT
>NC_068986.1:110447588-110448293 GCF_001194135.2 Octopus bimaculoides
ATATATATATATATACTCATTTAGATGTGTTGTATATATATATCGAGTATATGCATACACACACATAAACACACGCACACACACACACTCACACACGCGCGCGCGCATACACACTAATGTCCATAAAATTTTAACTTTGTTTTCTGATCTCAAGTAAATTGAAAATTTTTCATCTCAGCCCCAACAAACCAGTTTATCTATTTTTAGAACACATTTTTACCTCGATAATGCTGTTGTATTGCCCCACACGACTTCAGCATCCATCATCATATCAGTCGCCTCTTCCTCTGCATCGTTATCATCTTTATCATCCTCATCACCTTGCCTCCTCCTCGTAATGATCATCATAACGTACTTTGTGTTCATTTAAATCAATCGCTGAATCAATCAATCAATTAATCAATCAATCAATCTATCTCTCTATCTATTTATCTATCTATGTACCTATCTATCTATCTATCTATCTATCTATCTATCTATATATCTATCTATCTGCTCGGCAAGAGAGGCGGAGTGCTGCGAAGGTGCCATCACGGCGGCGGAAGTGAGGGACGCGATGGCGGGATGCTCGAGGGACAAATCTTCGGGTTTGGATGGTCTGCCCTACGAGCTTTACAACTGTAAGCCAGACTTGTTTGGAGACGTCTTGGTGGCGGTGTACTGCAACTAGCAGCAAAACGGGAGCATTCCCGGTTTTGTGAGTCG
>NC_068986.1:110450685-110454264 GCF_001194135.2 Octopus bimaculoides
CGTGGTCTTTTCCGTGGGCTTTTCCTTCCACGGCTAAACCTAAACTGTCCTCCCCTCTTTTTACACGAGAACATTACTGTGTGATACACGATCCCTATTGATCGGCCTTTCCTTTTCTTTTTTTTTCGATCCCTTTTGATCGAACTGCCCCTTTTTCCCTTCCTACGATCCCTTTTGATCGACACCACCAATTTTTTTTTTTTTTTTTCCTTCCTTCCCCCTCCCAAAAAGAAAAGCTCTACATTGTATTTGTCCCATCTTCGTTGAGCCCTGTGTGGCTAATAAAAGAAATGTATCTGTCTATCTATCTATCAATCTATCTATCTAGCCCTGTGTGGCCAACAAAGAAACATATCTATCTATCTATCTGTCTATCTATCAATCTATC
The DNA here is from genome assembly GCF_001194135.2 of Octopus bimaculoides. NCBI lineage: Eukaryota > Metazoa > Mollusca > Cephalopoda > Octopoda > Octopodidae > Octopus > Octopus bimaculoides. The sequence continues at coordinate 110,451,074 of NC_068986.1, forward strand.
TATCTACCTGTCAATCTATCAATCTTTCTATCTATCTACTTATCTCTATAGTGTACTGTTCCGTGATAATATGATCAACAAAGAAAGTACTCCAACTGGTAAGAGATAAATATTCTTTAATTAACAATATATGATTTTATGCTCTACTATTAATTTCATGTGATGTTAGTATGCCACACACTATCTTTTAACGAGTCGTGTGTCCTAGCACTATCTTCATGCACTGCCCACAGGACATAAGAAACTGAAAATAGGATATGATGATAGAAAGTGAGAAAAGTGCAGGGAGTAGTAAATATAAATGTTGAAACGTTGAACAACCGGAAAACGAAAAAGGAAACAGACAGAAGCAAATGTGAGGAATTGAGTTGGTTGTTTCCCCTTTGACCGTAAAATATAAGGTTGAAAATAATGTGGCCCACAGTGTGCAACACAACTGTTCAATCCGGTGAGGTCGACAATTTTGAATTCGTCAACAGGAACTCAGCCATATGCGTACAACTGCTGAAAATTTCGGATCTAGCATTCAGCAGTGTTTTAGAGTGTTCTGTGATCACATAACATATATTTTTGTATCCGTTAACCTATAGCGTGAATGTGTCAACTACTCTCCACTTTATCGTGTGTGGAGTGGCCTTCGATTTCAAATCCCGTACGTGACTAGCCAACTTCGTAGCTTTACTTTTGTCCCTGTGTCTAAAGCAAGATATGTGATTAGCATAGCGAATTTTGAATACGCCGTCACATAGTTCAATATAGCTCTTATCGCTTGTGGTATTAACTAGCGTTACTGTAAGTTCTGCCTCATATTTGAATGGTTTAATCATACATCCCAGGTCAAGTGGACATGTACCTGGGTCTCCAGATTTACAACTGCGAGGGGAATCTTGGTGTTGTTCTGGTGTAATATTGCTTTTTTTTTTATATTGGGGCAGCAGCTATGATAATTTCAATAAGCGCCTGGTAAATATTTTCCTGTACCAGTGATTTCCTGGAAAATGTTCGTCTCTCAGAGAGAGGCATCTTTTTAACTGTTTTAATTTTTAAATGAATGGATAGGAGTGGGGGTTAACAATATATTTGCGTCTTACACATGTTCTTGATCTTTAGTCACCATGCTTTCATCGTTATTTTTAAACCACCAAGTAAGCCATGATCAAAGATACAAATCTTTGAAGGTTATTTTTCTTTCATAATATGCTTGGACATGAATTTATGAAGACTTGGTCGCTATTTTGCACAATTTTACGGTTCTCTTATTGATACAGTAGGCTCAGTAGAATTTGAACTCACAGTGTGGATTTCACTAAATAAATACTGTATCATCTTCAATGGATCTTTTTCTGCCATTCACTGCCCTGCCAACATTTTCCTGTTTAATTAGTGGGGGAGATTATCTCCAATGACACTTCACAGTTCTTTTTTCCAAAAACTCTGCACAAAGGTCCGCTCGTTTTCTGGTTATGGCTTTTGTGGTTGTCGTAGTGGTTGTGTAGTGTTCTGGTGTTGTTTATTCCCATGTCAGTTTTTAGGCAGCATACAGATTATGATCAAAGCTCTTCACCTATGACCATATCGTCATTTGTCCAATTTAATGGAACCCCAGACAATATTATCTAATTGATTCTTCTGTAAGACGACTCGATTATGATTTAGGAGTAATTTGTTTGATATTTCTAGCAAAACTAAAGGGCACATCGATGCTCACACGTCCATTTCGTGTGGGATATATGAAAACACTGCGTTCATGCCTTTACCAAGAAAATATTAAGCTGAAGCGAAAAGGAATTGCTTCGAAGTGGGACTGAAACCTCGTCACATATTCCGTCTCGTATTTCTGTTCTCGATGATTTACTTTCTGTCCCAACGCAACTCACCCTTATCTACCAAAGAAATATTAATAACCAACGAGATCTAAAATTTAAAAGTATTTCTCTAAATATTAACCACGTTCAACACCAGCCACCCCAATCTACCCCCGTTGCTTCCGCTTTTATTTCGTGTTTGTAGCTGGAAAATCTTGCGCTGATAACCTGCGGATGGTTCGGGCTTCCAATGGATCAATGACTGCTGGAAGAAGAAGAAGAAGAAGAAGAAGAAGAGGAAGAAGAAGAAGAAGAAGAAGAAGAAGAAGAAGAAGTGGAGAGGTTGTGAGAGGGGAAATAAAGATGTTAGTTATAAGGGTTTTTCGATGGAGATGAATGAGAAAACGAAATAAAAAGTATTGATGATGATGATGATGATGATGGGATAAGATTAGAGAAACGTAGTGGAAGGAAAGAATTAGAAAGACATGTAACTAACGAGAAAATAGTGATGGGTTGTGACTTTTAATAAGGTGGTAGCTACTGTAGTGGAGGTGGTGGGTGAAGCTACGCCTGAAGGTTTACTATCTGAAGAATATTCGAGCGATGAAGTGATGGATGTAAGGACAAGAAGAAAAAGAAGCGCTTATTGTTGAAGAGAAGGAAGAAAAGACAGCAGGATTCAGAGAAAGGGTGAGAGAGAGAGAGAGAGAGCGAGAGAGAGAAAGGGAGAGGGAAAAAGTGAGGGCGGGAGGATGATTGAAAATATAGAGAGTGTATGATTTGATTTTAAACAATGGGAGTGTCAGTTTGGAGCTTACTTTGCATAACGAGGTCTATTACTGGTATTAACATATCGTTGTTATATAAGCGACTGAAAACTCCATGTAGAGTTTGGTAAACTATTTTCTAAGAAGATGGAAAATAAATGTGCAAATATCGGCATACATATGAGTATGGGAAAAAATCTACACTTTAAAATACCGTGAATCCAGATATGACCCACACAACGACAAATATTGACCAAGTGTCTTCTAGCATCCAGATAGACAATAATTTGCGAATGGTATAGAATAGATTGAAACATTACATAAACATGTTGTGTGTGTGTTTATAGATCTGTGTGCATGTAGATGTGTGGTTATAGAAGAGTACAGCAGGGTTCGCCACCACCTCCTGCTGGAGCCCCGTGGAGCTTTAGGTGTTTTCGCTCAATAAACTCTAACAACGTCTGGGAATCGAAACTGTGATCCTATGACCGAGAGTCCACTGCCTTCACCACTGGGCCATTGAGCCTCCACACACACACACATACACACACACACACACAGACAGACACACACACACACACACACACACACACACACACACACACACACACACACA
>NC_068986.1:110454372-110455982 GCF_001194135.2 Octopus bimaculoides
ATATATATATATATATACATATTCTTTTATTCTTTTATTTGTTTCAGTGGTGTGGCTGCAGTCATGCTGGAGCACCACAGTGATTTTGCAATTTTACATATCATTCTTCTTCTATGGCTGGTTTCTTCCTGCTGGCGGTATTTCATGTCAGCAGTCCTGTATCTTCTCTTTCATGGCTGTTGGGCCATTTGTTGTACGAGGGATTTCCAGGCTGCGCTTCTCACTCTTCTACTTCATTCCGCTCCATTGCTTCTTTTTGTGGTATTATGTAGGCTTCTTAATTTTTTTTGGCAGAGTATTTAAAAGCTGTGGGCCTTTGTAACCTAAAGTAATGCAGTACCTGTCCCTGGGGGTGGACAGTACTGTTGATACAATAAAATGCGTCCAATTCTGGTATTTGTATAACACAGGATGCCGAAAGTAGGTACATTATTACATATATATCGAAGCTTTTTTTCCAGCCTCTTCTTGCAGCTCCTCTGCTGCACTATTGCAATGATTTTAATGCATTGGCATGCATTGCCTCTAGCTCCTCCGTTTGTTTAGCGTTTTGTGGAGAGCACAGATGAGTGCAATGGCCCCGGTGTTTGAGAACATATCCACTGAATATTCATTCATATAGATGCATATGGTTATGTATACGTGCATCTGTATATGTATATACATATACAGTCACTCGCTCTCACACACAAATATATGTATGCGTATATATGTGAGTAGGTATATGGATTTCTCAACGATTAGAACTCATAAGTTTGGGAATATAGTCAGTTTCAAATACTGAGTAGAGTTTGTAGATTTTGATAAATGCCAAATATTGCTGAATTGTTATTTTAAGTTCCAAGCTGCCTTTTACTGACGCTATTGACAAAAAGAAATAATTAGCAACGCGTATCTCAGAGAAATGATTCAACGGAAAATCCGTAAATTTTACTTCCGTCAGAGAGTATAAATAAAATAAGCTACCAGTGGAGTTTATGATATAGCCTTTATTCCATAGTTTACAATTCTTTCAACAACTCAAGGTCAGCTACAACACATCATGGACAGAGTCATCGATGATAATATGAAATACTTAGTCATGCATATCATGTAATGAATATTAAGTGACAGAACAGGATGTTATTTCTTCAGAATCGATTCATTATTCAATCGACATCGATGAAAAAAACTAACGGTGCTTTTATGTATGCACGACGTAATCATCATTCTTCTCAATGTCTATAGATGTATGAGTGGTCACCTCTACCTGTCGAAACAATCGTATGCCACAGACGATATACATTACCACCACTCTTCACTTATTACTTGTGTCTGTACGTGCGTGTATATGCAAAGAAAAGCTACACACAGTGAGAGAGAGAGAGAGAGAGAGTGACAATCATAGAGAAAGAAAAGACAGAGGAGACGGAGAAGGCAACAGCACAGGGTGGGCATGGGAGGATTTATGCAAAAAGGAAATTTATCTTATGTAATTATATATGAAAGTAAAAAGTATTTTTCATTTGAAAAATTATATTAATTTTATAATTTGGGATGAGCACAAGGAACAGTGCTGAAAGTTTCAGTATAATATATATATGTATATATATATATATATATATATATAT
>NC_068986.1:110456216-110457493 GCF_001194135.2 Octopus bimaculoides
ATGATGTGTATATATATATATGTAAGTGTGTGTGTGTGTGTGTATGTGTGTGTGTGTGTGTGTGTTTGTGTGTGTGTGTGTGTGTGTGTCTGAAATTAAAGAAGGAAAATGCACACACCTTACATAGTTTTAATATAACTTTTAATATATCTTGTATTGTGTTTGTCGACCGGTTTCGTTATCGCTATTCATGACATGAAAATATATTTAAATACGTATTTTCCTGAGACGAATACTTTTCCATGTTTTATGTGAAGTTTACGAACGAATGATTCAACAAGTAGAAGAATTTAAGGGGAAATCATCAATTTTATTATGGGCAAGGGAGATAATTGTTCAGCATTTGGTATGGGAGTGGAAATGTGTGAGGTCATCCCATAAGATCTGTCCCATTTTACCTTTTTTTAAAATTGAATGAAATTTAAAAGTAATTTAGAATGCCAAATGGAATTAAAAATTCTTTTTATGCATTTGTGTACATTTAAACTAATTAGATATTATTTTACAGAATAATAAAATTAAAACTTCTTTGATTAAAACCCTTTCTAACATGGAAGTATCCAAAGAGCATTTGAAGCGCATGATGCTTTATGAGTACAAAAAAGGAAACTCTGCAAGCGAAGCGACTCGAAACATACACTTAGTTTATGGGAAAGAATGCTTGAATGAAAGAACTTGCAGAAGATGGTTTGCAAAATTCAGAAGGGGAGATTTCAGCCTTGAAGATGAAGATCAAACAGGATGTCCACTTCAGTTTGATGATAAGCTCCTTGAGGTATTACTTGAAGAAAATCTGCATTATCAGTTGAAGAATTGGCAATAAAGCTTAGTTCAAACCATACAACTGTTCACAATTTGGAAAGTTTCCTAAACTTGGAAAATGAGTGCCTCGTGTATTGTTCGAAAGCAACCGCAAATCGTGAGTTGACAGCTGCTCTTCTATCCATTCTCGCGAACTCATTTCACCCTTTTTGGATAGACTTATGTCTGATAGCGAAAAATGGATCTTCTACCGAAATGTTAAACATCGTAAACAGTGGCTTGGTAAAACAGAAAAATCTCAACTACAACTGAGATGGGAACCTCATGAAAAAAGGTTCTTCTCTTTATTTGGTGGGATTGCAAATTCACTTTGAATTGTTACCACTTAATGCAACAATCAATGCTTAAGTCTACTGTCAGGAATTAGAGCGTTTGAACAAAGCTTTGGCGAAAAAGAAATCCCTGTTTAATGAATCGAAAAGGAGTGATGTTTCATATATATATATATATATATA
>NC_068986.1:110457733-110463778 GCF_001194135.2 Octopus bimaculoides
ATATATATATATATATATATATATATATATATATATATACACATACACCAATCTTTGCTCAGATCGTGTATGCGTGCACTGGCGAAACCATTACATATTCTCTTCCAGAGCATTCTTGCAAATGGCAGGTTGCGAAGCAAACTGAAGGAGGGAATAATATACCCAATCCATAATGGAGGAAGCAGAGCAGATGCCAAAAACTACAGGCCTATCTCTCTGACTTTATACATCAGCAAAGTCATGGAACGGATACTCAAAGGGAAACTAATCGCATTCCCTGAAGAAAACGATTACTGAAGGATAACCAGCATATTTTAACCACACAGCTGTCTACATCTTTGCATTCTCCATTTTCTGTGATATAAACCCACTCAAGTCAGCAATAAAATTTGAAACATCAATATATTGCTCTCAACGTTAAGTAATTTAGTGTATTATTTAAAATAAACTCAGCACGAAAAGTCGAATATTTAGTTCTAATAAGAAAAAAATTTAACTTGCACGAGATTAGAATCAAAGTCTGCGATGTATTGTTCCAGAATCTCTGATGAAAACATGAACAGTCATGCGATATTCTGGCTTATGATATTCAGGCGTTAAAGCTTTCTGTCAGTCGATTTCGTTTTCTGTCAGTTTATTTTATTTTCTTTCTTTGCAATTCCTTATGCTATAGAGGCCTCAAGCCTTTTGCTTTTGCAGGGAGAGCGCAATCGTATAAAATAAATGTATTTCTGATTCTTCATTCCTTCGTTTCGAGAATTATGGAAGAAAAAAGTAACTTTGGTAGAACTCAACATTACAGACACTTTATTGCATCTTCACGAGAAGGTTGAACGGAAAAGACAACTTTGGCGGAATCGAAATGAGAAACAGAAGGGAACAAATAAACACGGGAGGCATTTTAACCGGAAATCTAATGCTTTTTTTTCTCTTTCGAATGTAACCGAACCTTGATGTACAGACATGAAAATACTGACTTCTATATTTTTAACAAAAAATTATGGTCTGGTCATGAATGTTAGGTAATGGCCAATGAGCGCAAATGCAAATGGGAGCAGCCGAAATGAGGTTCCTTCGAATTAAGTTACTCGACAAGTTTCGTTGCTCCTGGATCAGGGGATCTCTCCAGGTTGAGCGGCTACTTCGAAACATTGGGTCACAGCTCTGGTACTTAGGACATTCGATTAGAAGGTCACAAGAAATAATAGTAAGGCAGATCCTTGAGTCGGAGCCAACCGTCAGTCGTTGAAGGAGTAGATCAAGCCCGAGCTAGTTGGATGACATCCAACCACCTCGGCCTCGTTTGGTCATGCTGGGGAATCCAACTGGAAAGTGTAGGGACAGTTGATTCTCATAGGACCCTATCGAGGAAATGTCTTAGAGCTTTACTTCCATGACACTCCCAGTGGACAGAGAAAACGGTTAGAATGGAAAGTTTGAGCAAAGACACAGATCTCGTGGGAATGTAGAACTGACGGAAATGGAAAAAGTACGTTTTCTATATATTCTGTAAGAATAAAAACAGAGTTGATCAAGACGGAATTGGAACCCAGAACATTGCAAAATGCTACTAGGCTGTCCAACCAACGTTCTAACGATTCTGTCAATCCACCAACGCGTAATAATGTCGAAAACGATAATATTAAAAGCAAAAATTCTGCGGCTAAAAGAAGGTTGGTGGAGGTGTTATACAAATATAAAATAAAATAAAAACACATTACCGAGAAAAGAAAAAAACAAATAAAAGCAGAACCAGTAAAAAAGGAAGAGGAAGAGCAAGAACGAAATTAAGACGAAACGACTGAATGGAAAAGGAAGAGGAAAAAAGATATAGAAGAAAAAAAGTATTAAGATAAAACGAAAGGAATTACACAGGACGCATGGGTAAAAGAAGAAGGTTAAAAATTCCGTTACTAACGAGGAAGATAAAAATGTAAGAGAAAGAATGAGACGGAGTATGAGCGATTGAGAGAATAGGGAGGAGGGGAAAAACGAAGCGATTAGAAAGGGGCTAGGAGAAACTACTAATAATACTAATAATAATAACTAAAGGATGAGAGAAAAGAAAAAAAACGCAAATAAACAAAAACGATTACAAAGATTTTTATTTTATTTTTTCTTTAGCCATAAAATCTTGATTTTCAGTGGTTGTTAGTTTTTTTTTTTATAACATTACAGAATCAAAGTTTATGGATGTTAATGGAGGCCACCTGGGATAAGATTGCTGTTTTGTCTTAAAAGAATCATCTCTTTTTTCCAACCATTCTTCATCCTTTATAGTCCTTGTTATATGGCATAATGGCTGTTGGTTCAAGACGTCATGAGTTGCGTTTTGTATTTTCGTTTTTATCTTTTTTTTCATAATCCTACAGCAATATTGTGAAACAGTCAACGGTTTCGAAAAGGATTAATGATTTATAAACAACTAAAGAATGACGCATAAAATAAAACCTGTTATCGGGTATTTACTGAAAGATTAAGCGTATACAATATTTGCTTAACAAATATTTATTTTATATCATCACACGTCGTCGTTTCCTGCAGTTTTATCTCACAATGTTAATAAACGAATCACCACCACCACCAACAACAACAACAATAAAACCCCTTTAAAGTATAAGTATTGTTTAGATTTATTTAGTTGTTAATTTTTCTTTTAAATAAAATTGGTTTCAATCCTGGATCTAAATTAGTTGTAATAGAAATTAATAAAACTGGTCATTCCTTGACGATAATCGTACGTTTATCGATTCTTTATTTTAGAATCAAGCTGTTGTATAATGGCCTGAAACTAATTTTCAATATCCTTCGTATTGAGAAGATCATAATGGCTCAATCAACTAGAAAATGTCCAAATTTTCTAACATCTCCTGCTCTGTCTATACCACTTCAATCCCCTTAACTGGCTCAAATATTCATTTAATATAATTTTAATATTTTTTAAAAAATATTTTCTTTTAATTTTTCAGTTCCGTAGCGTACCAAACATCTGTCTATCATTTTCTCTAACGATCCTATATCCTGATGCATTATTGAGGCTTAAATAACCTAGTTTGGTCTTTATATAAGAGTAATTCAACCGAACGACATTCAGTTTCATGACTACAATATATTAACGAGACATATTAATTTAAGTGTTACTATTACAATACTATGCAGAATCCATTATAAAATGTTCCGTGTTTCTTTAACGAAGTAACCATTATAGAACGTTATATTCTGCTATATTTCACGACCCAATAAACATATGATACTTCAGTAGTTTTTATTTTTTGAACTGATTTTTCTGATTCGGTTTACCACTGATCTACCCGATCAGTTGTTTATCTTTATGGGGCCTGGCTTCTCTGTCGGTCAAAATGCTGCCAACATTTTTACAATGATATACTATAATCCACAAAAAAAATGTTTTATAAAGTAGACGTGATGGTCACAGTTGGAATCCTATTGGTCAGAGGTCTCCTCCATCAGACAGTACAAGAATTATATAGAAAAGAAATTGGAATAACAAACTTCCTTTAGTTTTTTTTTTGTGGGGGGAGGGGGAGGGTGGCGCTAACGACGAATATATCATATAAAGTGAGAGAACAGAGTTCATGTATCTATTTGGTTTGCGATAAAGAATGGACTCAATTAAAGACACAAAAATAAATATATTCACCACAAAGCGGAAACGCTCCATCAGACGCAGCTTCCACAAATTTTCGCTTCCACAAATTTTCGCTTCCACACATTTTCGCTTCCACATTGGTTGACCGACGTTCTGACAGTGAACATTACAATACCCTGTCGTGCAATAAAACGTGAATCACTTAACTGCAGAGCCATATTTTCATCACAATGTCTTACCCTACGTCATCACCATGGATTCTTAATATCGTCACGTGGCTCTCCTACTTTCCTCTAAAGTATTAATAATAAATACAAAGGGAAATAGCTTCACAACGAAGAAAACCAAATTTCGAAAATGTGAAGCCAGGATCTTGTTGAATTTTCAGTAATGCTGCCTAATATTGGATACCAGAACTATCATGAGAGTCCGATCCAAGGAGGAAGGGTTTAAAAAGTAGTAATCTCGGCTAGAAATAGCAACCAAATCGTCCTAAGATCAAACTCTACCCTGTTGAAAAATGGAAGGACACATGATTATTTAGTTTTAGATACTACTGAAAACGGGACGGTCACAAACAGAATGATTTGAACATAGATTTATTGAGTCAGAGTTGACCAGTGGTTAAATAATAACAGCAACATCCTGGTCCAAAGGCTTAGGCTTTAAGTAAAATATAATAGCTTTAGGGTATTCATGTTTTGGAATCAAATATTAGAAGTTCGATTCGTGAGCAAATTCAGCATAACCATTTTTTTTACATGAACTACATTAGCTAACTTGACATACTAGAAATTACAGCTAAATTTACCTTTTGTGATACATTTCTGTCTTAAACGTGGAAGGGAATTTAAATATTATATCCCTTCATATCATTTTAACAGCCGATATTCCTGCTGAAATTGTTGTGTGTCGCATGTCGCCATGATCATAGTAGACATACTACAACATAAAAACAAAAAAGAGCAAAATCGACAATTAGAAATGGTAAAAATTGAGATTTCTACTTCCTTCCAATGGTTATACAGACATTAAGGTATACTTAAATGATCAGAGAATCAAAACACTATTGTAATTTCAAATGTTCAAAACAATATCTCATGAGTCCTGAACTTGGCTTCAAGTATTTATTTCTAAGTGAAGTTCAGTAAAATGAATGGTTAATGTATCGACTTGACTTGAAGACGCAGTCACTAAACATATCCAAAAAAGAAAAAAAAAGAAAAAAAACTGAATATTTGGTTCTCTCCGGTTTTAGACAATAAGCAACTAAAACCAAAACAATCACGTTAACATTATAGACGCAAACCACATCATTGCATGTATGGCAATCTTCAGAGCAAGGCAATCCTTCATCTCCTAATAGAGGTTGACTCTGTAAAAAGTTCGAGTGGGACCCATAATATAATATTAGTCCTACACCTGGGATGGCACAGCCTCTACACATACAAGCCTCTTCAACTGCATCCTCCCCGCAAAAAAAAAAAAAAGAAAACTCAGTTAAGTGAATGATACCGATCCCTCAGAGCCTCCGCTTCCTCACTCTTCAATTTGAGTTTTTATATGGCTTTTGTCCTACGCCATTTCGTTGCATAATCGTTTAAGCCTAACCACATTCAGCACGTTTGTTATGACCATGCTGCGTCACTTCGACCATCCAAGCACCATCTTTCAAATCCAAAGGCGTCAAACTCCTTGTCTATTGCAGATCTAATTCAAAGATAAACCTGATACCGTGGGATGGACAAGGAGTAGTAGTCCTAAAACCACTATTTCTAATGCATGCCGAACTAAAAGAATAAACGGATCATTATAACATTTCTTTGTGGACAAAGGTTTCACCAACTAGAACTGGTAATAATTATGTTTCAAGCTCCTAATCTCAACGTATTCTAGTGATATGCATTTAGAGAACATTTAAAATTAGAAAAATATTTAATAATTGCATTCAGTAAAACTAATGAAAGACTGGAATAAACATGGGCGCCGTTGGAAACCTTCTTGTGTAGAAGAATTAGATTCTTATCTCTCTGCATACGAATGTCAATCTCTTAGGATTCTCTCTAGTTTTCCACTCATATATTTTCAGTGCATTCGTTCGTATGGAACAAAGAAGTCTTTGAGGACCTACAATGATCACTGAAACTATTATTTCCAATTGGGTTTCCGTAAAACAAAAAAATTGAATTCGATGAAGAAGGGAATCGAACTCTTGATGTGACGATGACTTGCAAAGAGCCAAGACAATATTACATCGATCAGCTCCAAGATACATCGGTTGTTATGAAATACAACTCAGAGATAATTAATGATATCTTGCATCATCATCATCATCATCATCATCTTCATCAACACTACCACCACCATCATCATCATCCACGTCAGCACTGCTGGCATTCTCGCCCCCGACGTGGTTACCAATCATCGAACGAATA
>NC_068986.1:110464074-110464733 GCF_001194135.2 Octopus bimaculoides
ATATATATATATATATATATATATATATATATATATACATATATTTATATACATTTGCACCCACAGATACACACATATTGACACATAGCCATACATAGTTGTGTCTCTATACGTGTAAAAGATAAAAATATTCATTTAAATAATTGACGTATATAAACGTATAGACATGTACATATGAATGTACGTGCGTGTGTTTTTATATACGTAGGTAGGTGTGGGAGGTGGGAATAATAGACGATGGTAAATTGTAGCAGAGTCTTTAGCTGGCTTGACTCTATAATTTCCAGACATAATGGAACCGAAAAATACAACGACCTCCGGTGGGTTTTAGCTGTGCCAAAATCTAAACAAATTCGATTGAAATTATAATAAATTAACAGCTAAATTGATGAAACATTGTTTTGTTTGTTAATTAAAGTTAATTAGAACATGTTTCGCGCGACGATATCAATATTCTTCCCATATACAAGCATGTGTGTGTTTGCGAGTGTGCTTGTATGCATATGTGTGTGAGTTTGTGTGTATGTATATATATATATATATATATATATATATATATGCGTGTGCGTGTGTGTGTGTGTGTATAAGTATATATATACATATATGTATATGTATATGTGTATATATGTATATATATATATATATATGTATATATATAT
>NC_068986.1:110465006-110475208 GCF_001194135.2 Octopus bimaculoides
TATATATATAGAGAGAGAGAGAGAGAGAGAGAGAGATAGATAGATAGATAGATAGATAGATAGATAGATAGATAGATAGATAGATAATCGCTGTGTCGATTGTTGGCTTAGCCTCAATATTTCTTTCTGAGAAGTCAGAAAGAAATAGTTAGAAGAATTGAACATCCAACCTCAGTGCAAACTTGCTGCTCTCTTTATCAACTCTGCAATAAGAAAAGGGGCAGAGATCTTTAGCAGTATCTGAATTCAAAGTCCAAATCGTTGGAAATATTAACTCATAGCATTATATTCAACGATCAAACGGCTCTACAATTTAGCCACCGTGTGTGTGCGTATGTGTGTTTCTATTTATGTGCATGTATAGCCAATTCTTATATCCACCGACCCTGTATCTATCCACTCAACGTCAGACTTTAGGCACTTACTCTGCTCTGAGCAATTATACCTGTTATACTATATAACACATTTTTGTTGTATTTCACTTATTCTAACCCGTTTGCCGCTTCTGTGACCTTCTGTAATTTTTAACACTATACTTTTGTTCCAGATGCCTTTTCAAAACGAATATTGTAATTTTCCAGATGAAGTAAAATACTAAAAAATGTTACTTTGAACTAATAGAGCACACCATACAGATAACAGTTTTACCCAATGTTTGTCGCCAAGTTGAAGTGGCGACAAACAATCACTCCGTAATTGCCCACGGGTATATGGCGTAGTGGTTAAGAGCGCGGACTACTAACCCCAAGACTCCGAGTTCGATTTCAGACAGTGACAATAATAATAATAATAATAATAATAATAATAATAACAACAACATCGAAAAATACCTTAGAAATGACAACCCACGTTCGAAATTTCTTCAAGACACCTGATGAGGGCTGGAGGGTATACCAACTGAAACGTTGTGTTAACAACAAACAAGATGAGGATAAATATCCGTAAAATGTAAATAATATTCCTTCTCTGTTTATTTCCTCATGTTCCTTTCTGTTGAAGAGCGTAGGCTCGAAATCTAAAAGACTTTCTCACCTTCCCGAGCGTCAAACTTAATACATCTGCTTGTTGTTCATACACCTGCCTTCATCTTTTGTTTTTCTATAAATTTCAGCTATATATATATATGTGTATATATATGTGTGTGTGTGTGTCTGTGTGTGCCTATGTGTGTGTGTGTATGTATATATATATGAATAGGCCGAAATGCAGCTAGCTGGCAAGAAATAGAGAAACCCAAACGAGTTCGACAACACTTTGGCGCGAAACTAAGTCCTTCAGTCATTGGTGTAGCTTCTGAGTTAATCAATAATAGATTTATATTCTTTCTTATTCATTTATTTTTTCCCGTCAATTAAAAAACAAACCCCGAAAACTCTACATATATTGATGTTCTTGCATGTGTGCACGTGCGTGTGAGTGTGTGAGTGTGTGTGTGTTTGCGTGTCTGGGAGTTATGCATCCATACAAATAGACTCACATACGTACACATAATTTAATGATCAAGCATTAAATCAAAATAATATATTATAATCAAGGATATGCTGGTGTGAATTAAGGCATAGAAGGCTAACAACCTGGAATTTCTAAATTATAATCTCGTAAATGTTAAATTTACTCCATCAATTTTATTTTATATTACTCCACTCTATTTACGGCATTTTGCTTTTATGAATATTCAGTGAAACCTTTTATAATTACCTTGTGACAAATTTATGATTTTCTTATGAATACATTATAGTTACCTTCTGACAACTTTACGACTATTTCACTACGATATAATTAATTGCCAACTAGGGAGTAATAACAACATTTCCCTCTCTGCTAGAAATAGAGGACAAATTCTCAAACTTTCTTCATGTTTCGCTTATGAATTAAATAGAAAAAGACTTGAAATTCCACCTAAAATTTCGGGACGGCATACATGTAGCTGTATGCACAAAACAGCCACCAGCAAATAATGACATTCATTACAATCGAACCAAGCGAAAACGAGTTAATTGAGCGAGATAGTTTGAAAAATCATCTGGCGAGACACATCTGCAGTAAACGATGCATCACAACCAACTGCACAGTATCTCGCTCGCGAGAGACTAATGCAAGGTGGGTCGAAAGGAACGTCGTGAACATTAAAGAATCTCATCAATTCCATTTTCTTTTTCTCTCATTTCTCATATTTATATTGCTATATTTGTTATTTATACTGTGAGTAGATTTGATCAGCCTGAGGCTATATCAGAAGGCACTTACACAAGGGGTCACGCAGTAGAGCTGAACCCAGAACCATGTGGTTGGGAAGCAAACGTCTTACCAAACAGCCATGTCTGCGGTTACATGTAATTATAATTCATTTTGACTCGAGAAGTTATTCAACTTTAAGCATTTCTCTTTTTTTTTACCTTATGATTACCGTAGTCGAGCGATGTTGTGACTGGAGTGACTATCTTATATTTGTTTTGTCACATGTTTTGATACTTCGTAACTCTATCGAGTTCCTGCCGACTTTTTGATTATTTGCTGTGAATTTTGTTTGCATGATTAGTCAATGAGAAACAAAATAAATATATTAATATTTTGTATGCGAGGGAGTCAATCAACCACAACTCTCATCAGAGATTTCGAAACTGATCAGAATAAAAATCTCAAATTTCGCTACAGACTACAAGGATAACTATTGGTTGTAACCCGGTCCAAGAAGCATTTTTACTAATGAAAAGCAGTTTTGGCTTCGTTCACTGGCGTTCAAACCGTTTCCATCAACCGAATTTCATTTGTAAGGCATGGACTGACCCTCAAATCTGGGAGAATATGTTTCGTTATGGTATTGTGAAATAGTGAAGGTGTGTGGTCAAGCGGTCTGAGTGCTGTACTTATGATCGTAAGACCGTGATTTCGAGTGTGTTGGGCCGCTGTGTTCTTGCGCAAAATAATTCCTTTCATTTTGTCCAATTCACTCAACTACAACAAAAGTAATCCTGTGACCGACTAGGGTGACTTTTAGAGAGAATTCCGTGTTCTTTGTTTCTTACATGACACAGCAACTGGAGGACCAGTCTTATGAGTTCTTGCAAACTAGACACAAATTTCTAGGGGTTAATTTTAGCTTACAGTAAAATTGGATGAAACTCGAAACCAAATAGTTGCGACGGCAATACCTTAACCTCTCATTAACATCTGTGCCTTTATAACTACATCCAGAGTATTTCATGAATAGCTTCAGATTGATAAATATCTTATAACGTCAAGCTGAAAGTTTTGCGACGATATTATCACGGCATTTTTTATACGAGTACATTACTACAGACGTGTGCCTATCACTATAATTTTGTAACTGAATCGTGCTTGGATTATTCTCGCAATGTTTGAATAGCTTCTCTAAATGATGATTATATTACAATATTTATCGTACATTGTGATTAGGTGACTATTTGTGACGGTGTGATTAATTTCGAACCATGCTGACCCTTCTTTTCTCGTCATCCCTGATAATGTTACAATGTCTTATATTCTCCCCAGATGGCTGTTCTGATTCTCTCTCTGCACATGTTTCCCCTATAGTCATCCAAGTGTAAAACTTCTAATGGAACCTCAAAGGCTATAACATCATCAATACCAGACGGTCTGCGAACGCCATTAGCCTAAACATTTCTTCTCGATCCAACAAATGATCGCCTCTCTTCTTAAAACACATCTCTCTACTCATGGAGGTAAACTGAGGCCCGAATATATTTTGCCTTTACGTGTCTGTGTTTTACGAACTGTTTATCCCGTTTCTATATGTATACGAACATATATGCTGGTGTGTATCTGTCTGTTGGAGAGTTTAACGTATATGTGCTCGAAATTACATAAAAATATACAGAAATGCACGAGCAAACTAACACACAAACACACACACACACACACACACGTATGCACGCAAAATTGCACATGCACGACAAATCGTAGAAGAAAATGCGTAGTAACAAAATGGCATTGTATTCAACAGCAACGACCTATTTTGATGATTAACTTCTCAACGATCAATTCAACAAGATCTGAAACACAAACATGTATCTATCTGATATATTTATCTTTATGTCACTGAAATCTCATTAAACAGCCATATTGTCTCTTTTTACCTTGGCTGTCTCCTATTTCAACATTTCACACTGATGTCATGTCCTCTTCGTGTCTTTATTTTCCTGTCATTGACGTACTCGGTATTAACTGATATCTGTCATCTTTTGCGTATAGTCTTATTTATTTGAATCGTTGCTTTTCTGAATCAATTATGACATAAACTAATCGCCACTAATAGCAGTAATTAATCCGTAATTAATCTTTACGTTGCTGGTAATTTCTCAAGTTATCAATCCTGCAATGACTCAACCAGAAAGCAAATCTCCGGCAACGTTCACAAGACACAATCGGTGGACAGATCAAGGTAACCGTAGGACAGGGAACAATCTTCAACAGGATCCCATTCCTAAGAAAATGTTTGCGCCTTTGGCTATTAGAGCTAGGTTTGTCCCATTTGCTCTTGTGAGTTTTGTTTTTTCTTTTTCTGACATGTTTGTTTGCTTTAGAGTTGTTTTTGTTTTTATTGTTAATACTGGTGTGGTTTCTTATTTCGTTGTTGGTGATGATATCGCTGTTGTGATTTGAGGTTTGGTGATTTTAATTATTGATTATTTTTTTTGTGTACGAGGAGAGCTCGTTTCTCAGCAGCTACTTCTTGTATTCTGTTCGTTGCTAATAGTTTTGGTGATGAAGTGCTCTGTTGATACTTTCTCTTGAGCTCTGTGACTACAGTTCGTTATTCCGTTTCTTATTTCTCTCTTCTCATTATCTGAGGAGAATTAGGATGGATCGCTGGAGGTTATTTGATGTCTACTTACTTGTATTAGTCACCATGTTGTTCTACTTGCTAGATTGCGCCCTTATTAGAAGGTAGTAGCGGCATTACTCTTTGCTGTTTTGTTATACAGTTGCAGCTCGTGCTATAGTTGCTTTCTTAGCTGTAAATGAACTTCCATTTTCTTGACCGAAGACAGAAACCATTTTCATGTTCGATGCTATTGTATGAATGCCACCTGGGCCTTCTTCTATCCACGACAGATCTTACTAATCAACATATATATTCTCACACGGTATGCTATTGAGGGCGATTACCTAATTAATATATTTTGTGATTCGTTTAATACACACACATACACACACATAATTGTATGTATGTCCACAAGTATGCGGGTACGTACAGACGTACAAAGGCAATAGAAACAATACAGAATACATGTGTACAATGTTTAAATACACTCAGTATGCGAATATACGGTTGCATAAATATATGTATAGAAGAATGACATAATGCACATAGAATCATGATGTCTTTCACTAAAACGTGTTATATGATCCCTTGGTATCCCGACCCCTCCCTTCAAAAGCTTTATTAAAATGTAAGGTTGTTGAAGTGAATATCGAACGAGAATTGAATTTGTTTCCCGGTCTGAATTCCAGAGAGATATAGCAATTTATTTCCCCCTAAGCACCTAAGGGTCTTCAAAAAACTATGAACATCCAGTTGTCACATATATTCAACATTCTTACTGGCCAAAGAGAGGGCCTGTTTGTAGGAACGTGACTTTCTAGAAGTAACGGTAATCTCATTCAAATAATATTTATCCATCATAAAAATGTAAGGACAAGTTAAATAATGTACATCTGGAAAACACCGGGTATCATTAAATTTACAACTGTCGTAAACGCGAATAGATTTGGTTGTCTGCTGGAAAACAAACAAGCAAAATCAAACAAATGACAACATCAAAACAAAGAAATGAACAAGTGATAATATAGTCCTAGATAGTCTTAAATATGCTAAGACTCAATGATGGCATAATTTTTTTTTTGTGTTCTGGACTTATTTCATTGTAAGAGCTGCAGTATCAGAGTTATACTGGATAAATAACACGGATACATACAATGTGTAATGTAGTCTTAGATATACTTGACATGACAAAATGTTGGGATGATCACGGTGGGAATCTCTGCTGGATTAGGACTGATCTAGAAAGAAACAACGACACCAAATTACAAGAGATTTAATGCGTAATTCTTGTTATATTATATATCTATCTTCGTTTATCACGGGTGTTTGGTTCTAAGAAAAAAACCGTGTTAAATAAATTAGATATAAATGCATTACAGACCATATTGAGAAATTAGGTTGTTTTTGGAGAACCTATGTTGCCCAGAGCAATAAGGTTATCGCTGGTGGAGAGAAGCCCTTTTAAGACTCAAGCAGAATCTTTGAATGATCGCTGACCCCTTTTATCACAGATCAGTTCGTGATAATCGAAACATGGTTCGCAAACAGCATACCGTATTATCCCGGGTCAGTGATGAATGAATAAAAAAATAACAGAGGATGGGAGATGTATCTGAATATATTTGAAAATGATCCTGGATGAAAACATTTCATCTTTTCTTGCACTGAACGGATTTGAGACTACAAATAATTATCATTCAATATGATATTGTAGAAAGCTTAAACATAGGCCGAAGGGTCACTATTGGAATACAGTGGAGCATAGTACTATTTGATCGAGACTGACCTAGGGTTAAGAAAAAGTATAACTACAGGCTCATTTGTGTGACTATCAACCCAACTGCAAAACACAACAGCCAAATACCCTCAAATGACATCTTGTATAAAACGTTGCATTGCACACGTAATCCTAGAAAATGTAATGACTTTATAACATACGTGGTGGTCACGGACGGAAAAGCTTTGACAATAGTGACGACCTGGTTATAAGCAACAAAGACGTTGTACTGTGTGACCTATTACGATTTAAGAATGGATTAGGGAGTGATTAGAATTGATATTTCAGCTCTCATAACCATTTACAAGAAAATTACTTCGTTGACTTAGGTTTCTAATAACTTTTTACTTGTCCTTTATTTATTTTGTTGCACTGTTTGTCATTCATTTCATTTGTCTGTTTTGTGTAGTTAACATCTACAAAGATCTGATTCCAATCAAAGCAAAGCTATCTGAAGGAGTGGTGGATATGAAACTTCACAAATTATAATATTAAAACGATTACACATGATGTCTGGCCTATTTCTAAAATAGAAACCGGCGCTTCCAAACGAGAAATCAAATCAATTGCTTTCATTTTCTCGAACAACAACAAAAAAAATACAAAAAAGAGGAGTATTGATGGCAACAGCAGCAGCAGCAGCAGCAGCAGAAGTAGTAGTAGTAGCAACATGGTGGTGGAAAAGTGGTAATATTGACAACGACGGATGTGTTGGTGAAATATTTTGAAGTCGTGAATTGAATCGGTGATGATTCAGCTGAAAATCCCTTCCATCCATCCTTCCAGAATGACTTCTGAGACTCACTTGATCCCTGCTATCTCTAGCATACTAAATGACCACATAAAAGATAGTCTACTGTTGAGTTGGGTCAAGAGACAGATTAAGAATGCTATGGAATAATGAAAGAAATATGGATTCAATGCTTAGTGTTAGCATTGTAGGTCAACAACAACATCATCATCATCATCACCAACAACATTATCACCACACCACCACCACCAGCAACACCATCATCATCCAGCCCTGGATATTTCTGTCTGGAGGCCTAGGACTCAATGGACCGGTTACTCGGTTTCAACGGCGCATAAGTGATCGAGACCATAACATCTCTCCTGAGCAAGACACCAGGCCATCGCAGATTTTCTCATTTAATTCTGTGCGAACCAGAGCAACATGAAATGAAGTGTTATACCCAAGAACATACTGCACCTTCCAGTGCGTTAGTTCTTGCGATCATGACAGCAGCATCCTAACCGCTTGGCCACACGCCTTCGCTGGTATTGTACTTAGTTTTCTATAAATATTTCTGTCAGACTTTTGAAGAAAGGCTGGAGTAATCATCGCAATTATTCTTTTAAACATAATTGTAATCTACATCATCAAAACTTATGAGGAAACAAAGTAGACAAACGTTCGATACCGTGCCTCCGCTCAGGTTCTTATATTCAATTCTGATATAATCTCAATCTATACGATCTGAAATGCATTTGTTGAAACTTAAAAAAAACAAAAAAACAAAGTCAGTCAGGGTTAGAAGAGTTCTATAGTTATATTGAAGTATAAACACTGGAATTAATAAAACTCCATCTTTCAGTTTAAGATAACTAAGTCGCAGTAAATAGAAATCAGTTTTATGGCTCAATCGTGGAGTTGAAATATAAAAAGACTGAAAAGACCCACATTTTGATATAAAAAATATTAAGATTAGCATTTATATATATTTTCTGGACAGTGCAGACTTGCATAATTGCTTTGTTTTAGCAAAAGTTATAAATTCCAAACTGATTAATAAGAAGCCAGCTTTATTATATTTTATATGTAATCTAGTTTCTGAAATTTAGATATCCCTTCGAGTCCTTTGATTTTTGCAGAATACTTTTTCTCTGTTTTGGAAAGACTACACTCATGTATGCTTACATGGAAGCTGGGAATTTCTCAGTCATTCCATTCAATGGAGCAGACGATGTTCCCAAACGCGTTTGGTTTATCTTGCAATCGTTTTTGTAAGCGAAACGCATGAATGACTCATGGTTGCTAAGTAATTTTACTTTTGGGTAGGACGAATCCATTCGCAAAAATAATTCAATTACAACATACAAACCTCGTCTACAGACAGGCGTATATAAATTTCTTTGAATGAGTACATACGAGTACAAGATACACACACTCACCCACACCTCCACTCACATACACACATACATATATAAACACATACATACGTACATACATACGTACACACACACACACACACACACACACACACACACATGTATATACATATATTTATTTCGGAGATGCACTTTTGTTGCACGAGGTTTGATCTGAGAGATTGTATTGAAACTGAAACAATTATCACACAAATATTAATCATTCAAGACAAAGGCAGCTAACTTCACCAAAACATTTATTCGCCGAGAAAGATTTCGTCGCACCGATTGCGACCTGGTCACTGACATGGTTTTACTGCATACATATAAACACACACAGGTATATATATCTAGGCTCACACTTAAGAGAAAAAAAACAAGAAATTTAATAACAGGTAGCTTTCGTACACAAAGTCAAGTAAAACTTTAAGAAAAGCATTAAATTATCGTTAGCTGGCTTTTCTGTCTCTGTGATTACGGGGATTGCATCAGTGAAGCGGGATACACACGGAAAGTGAGTAAAAGGCGATTGGGATTAAAATCTCAACAGTACTACCGTGTCACATGTTGTATTCTCGCTTCAGTGATTTTCTTTGAGAATGGTATTAAAATTATGTCTACGCAATATTCTCTTATGTACAAGATAAATCAAGAAGAGGTACTTCGGTTGAATGAATGACAGAAATTTCAATGTCGAACGACGAATATCCAGCAAATCCCTATCTATCTATCTATCTATCTATCTATCTATCTATCTATCTATCTATCTATCTATCTATCTATCTTTCTGTCTGTCTGTCTGTTTCTGTCAGTCTGTCTCTCTCTGATATCTATCGCTCCCGTTCTGTTTACACACACAAAAAAAAACAAGCACACGCATACACATATAAACACTCACGTACGCAGATACACCAGCACGCGCGCACACACATATACATACATCTCTGTGCGTTAGTGTGTGTGTGTATGTGTGTATATGTAAGTATATTTAAATGAATGAATACACAGCAGATAATTGCAGACAATTACATTATTGTTGAATATGTATACTAATACGTGTGTGTGTGTGCAAACACACGTCGACACACACAGTCGCGCGCACATACACGCACACACACAATTACGCACACGCATACATACATTGATACACTTTCACACACTCTAATCTGCTCAAACAACGCCGCTCCTTCTCGCAAGCACGCAGAAACGTGCCTACACGTACAGTCACTGACACAAATGCTCGCAAGCACCGAGATATACACTTGCATATTGATATACAGACATATACATACAAACACGCACACATACACACACACACACACACACACACACATACACACACACACACACACACACACACATATATATATATATATATATCCATAATCCTACAGTCATTGTCAATGACTAATGGTTAATAAGCGTGAATCATAAATTAGGCCAACCCAAAACACGCATGTACAATTCCGG
>NC_068986.1:110475218-110480458 GCF_001194135.2 Octopus bimaculoides
GTCAATGACTAATGGTTAATAAGCGTGAATCATAAATTAGGCCAACCCAAAACACGCATGTACAATTCCGGCCTGAATTGGTCAGCAATAATTATTCTGTTAATCAAAAGCAAGATCCTTGTTCGGTGTGTGTGTGTGTGTGTGTGTGTGTGTGTGTTTGTGTGGGAGAGAGAGAGTACATACATTTGTGTGTCTATACTCTTCGAGCTGTTTGCGTGTACGCGTGTGTGAGTGTGTGTCTGTGTATGCGAATGCACACTTGTGCTTGTATGTTCATGGCTGTTTCTTCCTATAAGAGTGCAAATTTGCTTGTCTATGCATGTGTGTATATGTGCGTATATGTAGCTGTTTGTGGACGAGTCTATGTATGTGTGTTTGTGTATGTGTCTGTGTGGACGTGTCTGATTTTTCAAGAATGTTCGAACGTATGCGTCCAAATATGTGTGTATGTCTATGTGTGTGTATGTCTATATGTGTGTATGCCAGCTGTTTTCTTTTTTGTATATTACTTGTGCGAGTATGCGAAAGCATGTTTGTGCTTGCAAGACTGTATGCTCTCGGTTTTTTCGGCCTATAAGTGTGCATGCGTGTCTGTGTGTGCATGTTTATGCTTACGCACATGTTTGCTGTTGTATGTGTGTATGTGAATGTACACCTATGTAAATGTATGTGTGTGTGTGTGTGTGTTAATATGTCTCTGAGTCTGCGGGTGTATGTATGAGCGTCGATGTAATTTAAGTGAGTTTCGTTTTGTGTACGCGTGGATATCAATATGCATGCTGTATAGGCTAAAAAACCTTGCATGAATCACAGCTATTCAATATCTATCGGATGTCGTTGTAGTTGTTGCTGTTTTTAATGGTGTTTCATTGTTGTTGTTCTTGCTGTTTCTGTTGATGCTTTCGAAATCGCCATTGTTGTCCTGATATTGTCGTTGCTCCGTGCCTCGTGTTCTGTTCTTTATCATTGTTTTTATGTCGTCGTTGTTTTTATTGCTGTTGTTTTGTAGTAATGGTTTCTTGTTGTTGCTGCTTACTTTGCGCTTCTAATTGTTGCTGTTGATGTTGTTGTTGATGATGATGAGGACGGGGGGGGGGGGGTCTGAGAAATAGTCACGTATGATATTCTTATGATTTTCTAAACGCCAATTTGCTTCATTCGCAACAACGATGAAAACTACGACGTTGTTGTTGTTATTGAAGTTGCTTTTGTTGTTGTTTAGTCCCTATATCTTTAATAAAAGACGTTCCAGATCTGTGCGCTATATTTACAGACTGTGACGCAGAAATCTCCATTAATTTACATGGCCATTGATGTAGCGCTGTTGCAGTGAGCTACATGGTAATAGTGACCGCTTATAGCTAATTCTTCCTTGTTTTGTTTTGTTTTTTTGCTTTCTTTTTAATTACCATCGTTTGGATCGTTAAATGCTATACATTTACTGTTGAAGTGTTTATTAGCCTTTACGTTGTGATATTTTTGCCACACCCTGTATTAATTGATGGTCCTGTGTATTATAGTTGGCGAACTAGAAGGGCGTCGGACAGAATGTATTCCTTTTTTACCAGTTCTGTGTTGAAATCAGTTCAAACCAACCAATACTGCTTTTCATGCTTCTGGGATCAATAAATAATATATTATCAGTCCAGAACTGAAATCGATTCTTCGATCGTTCTCTTCCTTACTTTCAGTTGTTCTCTCCAGATCAAATTTGATGCGTTCGAACCCTGTGACCAGCAGGCTGAGCTCAATTTAAGATGTTTATTAATTGGCATGAGTATTCATTGCGATCATAATATAGCGGTGAAAGATCAGTAAATATAAAGACTTGCTAATAGTAATTGAAAAAAATGTGGCACATAGAGGCGACTACCGTACCAGTGATTGTAGGGTCTCTAGGAATGATTAAAGAAGGTACTGAAACCTATTAGAATATGATACCAGGCTTACCATGTAAAAAATCGTGTTAACTGGTACGACTCATTAATGACAAGAGCATTATCGCAGTGAAAACAACATCCATTCATGATTTTTTTTTCTTATTTATTAATTATTTTTTTTTTAAAATACATATTTTGCCTGTGAATTTTCGTGTGTAAATTGGGAATGCATACAATGAGTTTCTCTGCCCTAGGTGTACGGAAAACACTCGGCGAGAAATGGAAGAAAATTTGAAGAAAGAAGAAAAAAAAAAATAATGATAATAATAATATCGAAAAATATCTTAGGAATAAGAACCCAGGTTTGAAATTTCTCCAAAACATCTGATGAAGGCTGGAGGGTACATCAGCCGAAACGTTGTGTTAACAACAAACAAGATGAGGACAAATATCCGTCAAATGTAAATAATTCCTCATCTCTTAAATATAGAACAATAAATTAATAAAGATATAAATAAATACGAAGACGTGGCTTTGTGGTAAAGAGTTTTCTTCCCAAACACATAGTTCTGTGTTCAATTTCACTGTATGGCACCTTGGGAAAATGTCTTCTGCAATAGCCTCGGGCCGAACATAGCCTTCTTAGTGGATTTGGTAGACGGAAACTGAATGAAGCTCGTCGAACAGGTGCATGTTTGTGCGTTTGCTTTGTGTCTGTATTTGCTGAGCTCCCTCAACACTTGGCCACCGGCATTGGTGTGTTTATATTCCCATCGGCAACTGATATCGATACAATAAGTACTTGATTTAAAAAGAAAATAGTAAGAAGTATTGTTGTCGATTCATTCGACTAAGAATTTGTCAAGACAATGCTCCAGAATGGAAGCAGTCTAATGACAGAAGTTAGCAAACCATAAAAGCTAAAGACAGCGAACGAATTTATGTTACACCTCAGTAATTTCAATGCATCGATGATATTCTGTTTCGGTCATTTATTCACAAAGTCTGTTATTATTGACAATATTGTTATTTTTGTTGTTGCTGTGTACATTTAACAGTTTAGAAGTTCCTATTTAAATGGGATACAAAATCAAAGTAAGGCATCTATGACTTCTATCGCTCTTCTTGTCACCAGCATTGATATAAAATTTCACCAACCCTAATCCTTTGGGTGCAGTTGTGACCACTTTGAAAAACAGAATAAATGTTCTGTCGTTGGCTATTAGAGCGATTTCTAGCCACAGGCCATCAATCCAGTAATGACCAGTGTGCGAGGAACCTAGGCAAACATGATCCAACATGTTCTATTTAAGACAATAATATTATATTAGTGTGGAGGCGCAATGGCCCAGTGGTTAGGGCAGCGGACTCGCGGTCATAGGATCGCGGTTTCGATTCCCAGACCGGGCGTTGTGAGTGTTTATTGAGCGAAAACACGTAAAGCTCCACGAGGCTCCGGCAGGGGTTGGTAGTGAACCTTGCTGTGCTCTTCCACCACAACTTTCTCTCACTCTTACTTCCTGCTTCTGTTGTGCCTGTAATTCAAAGGGTCAGCCTTGTCACACTGTGTCACGCTGAATCTCCCCGAGAACTACGTTAAAGGTACACGTGTCTGTGGAGTGCTCAGCCACTTGCACGTTAATTTCACGAGTAGGCTCTTCCGTTGATCAGATCAACTGGAACCCTCGACGTCGTAAGCGACGGAGTGCCAACAACAAATTATATTAGTGATATTTGGATGCTACATTTAGCATGTCGAGTATCAACTTAGAGGCTCGTCGATAGCTTGCAGTTTATTGGGTGTTATTTAGCCCAAGGTGAACACTCACCTAATGCTTCTTTTATGAAACGGATTCCAGTCGTGACAATCACGATTTTTTTCTACATGTAGCGAACTCACCATTCTATTATCCAATCAGTTCTTCATTAAAAATAGCAAGTTTTGCAATGAAAGAGATTCTGCTGCTGGGTCATGTTTCAGTGGTTGTTAGGAGTCACGAATTGTTTCCGATTGGATGCAATCTTGGATATTGTGCATGTGTGTGTGTGTGTGTGTGTGTGTGTGTTTGTATGTGTGTGTGTGAGTGTGTGCTTATGTGCATAAGTGTGTATGTATGTAAAGTAGTAACATCGTCCTAATTGGCACATCTTCTCCGGATATCGTATCCGAAACATCACCTGTAGGTCAGCCATGCTTAATACACAGACAAAAGGGGTGGGGCCTTGATATTGTTACTCAATCTGCTAGAAATAACACCCTGCATGCTTTAAAAAATGGAAGGACATATTCGTTAACGTTGCCTTGGATACAACACTATGTAAAAACAAAAACCAAAATATTAGATAAAGGATGGTGAAGGGTGAAACACATTTGAACATAGTTCATCTTGGAAGCTGCTGATTGTGTCTTTACTACAATAATAACAGGTTATTTATCGCACATATCACCCTCACATCAAGATGTAATTCAAAATCAATAAAGTCCACACTGTTAGCGTATTTGTGCATGTTTGGTTTTAGCTGAGTTGTATTTCTTGGCAGTCTGTCCTCCATTTGCTGCCTCTGGAAACAAAATTATTTCCGGGTGCTGAGGCTTCTGTCGTCAGAGCCTTCTAAACTACTTCATATACTCCGGACGCTTTGGGGGACACACATACATACATCTTTACATCTTCGTGTATATCACCACACATATACATAGAAACTTACACACAGCATATATGTGTGGGGTTGTATGAATTACGTGTATCTGTAAGTGTGTATACAAGCATATATTTGTGTGTATATATGTATATATATTCATATATATATATACATGTATATACCTGTATATATACATATATATGCATCTCTCTATCAATCTATCTAAATATATACATACACACACACACATGTATATATATACATACACATACACACATATATACATATGTATATATATATATATACATATACATATATACATTCACATACACGCATATATACATGTGTAAATCTCTCTCTCTCTCTCTATGTATCTATATCTATCTATCTATCTATCTATCTACCTATATATATATATATATATATATATATATATATACATGTATGTGTGTGCGTGGACATGGTGGAGGGGGTGTTCGTGTGCTGGTGCGTGTTGGAGAGTAATACCGTTTAAAATACAGGAACCGGCTGATCAATAAACCGGAACAATTTGCCATTGAGCCATCAGCAAATGTCTATAAATAAATACGTAAAAACACCAAGAATTTTGGGAGCATTTCACTTTACGCTTCGCTGAAGTCGATTATTATTATCATTACTGTTCTTCTTTTTATTTTCTTACCCTCCTTCTCCTTCGTCTCCATCGTGCTGTTGTTG
>NC_068986.1:110480975-110481555 GCF_001194135.2 Octopus bimaculoides
CGCCCTTTTTTCTCTATCACACGCGCACACACACTTCTTCCAAAGCCACCCTCTCTCCTCTCACTACAACTACGGTAAGTAAAAATAATGAAGACTCAAGTCCTGCCTTTTTTTTTTTACTTGATCGATTTATCATATTTTGTTTCGTAAGTCAGAGAACGTGAAGAGAAAACTTAGAGTTACATTATGACGCACTCTCTCAGTCTTTCTATCTGTCCCTCTATCCTTCTCTCTCTCTCTCTCTCTCTCTCTCTCTCTCTGCCTGTATGTATATGTGTATATATATATATATATATATATATATATATACACACATATGCGTGTGATTGTATTCATTTAAGTTGCGCACTCCTTATTCATTCACCTCACACATGCAAACAAACGCATGCCTATATGTATGAATGTGTGTTGTGTGTGTGTGTGTGTGTGTGAGTAGACATATATACGTATTTCTCCCTAACGGTTTGTCTGTCTATCTATCTATCTATCTATCTATCTATCTATCTATCTATCTATCTATCTATCTATCTATCTATCTGTGTGTCTGCGTGTGTGTATGCGCGCTTCTCAAACACATGTA
>NC_068986.1:110482743-110485248 GCF_001194135.2 Octopus bimaculoides
CCACCTTTACCATGACACTGCTATAATTCAGAGACAAGTCACTTGTCTGTATATGTACACTTGTGTATGTGTGTATATGTGTGGGGCGGGGGGAAACTGGATATATTTATGAATGTGTTATGTGACGGCGCTTGGTTTAATGGTTAGATATTCGTCTTACGATCGTAAGGTCGTGAGTTCAGTTCCCGGTGACGCGTTCTGTCCTTGAGCAAGACACTTTATCTCCATGTTACTCCAGTTCACTCATCTGGCTAAACTGAGTAGTGCCTGTTTTTCAAAGGGGCCAGCCTCGTCATACTCTGTGTCACGCTGAACCTCCCCGAGAACTACGTTAAGGGTACACGTGTCTGTGGAGTGCTCAGCCACTTGCACGTTAATTTCACGAGCAGGCTGTTCCGTTGATCGGATCTACTGGAACTCTGGACGTCGTCGTAACCGATGGAGAGCCAGTAATTGTGCTTGGATAGAGTTGTTTACGCATTTCTATGCTTAGGGATACAAGTGAATTGTGCAATCGTGAATTGTTTCGCGCATATATAACAACTCCTGAATAATCTCTCCGGTTATTATTTAAATGATCATTTTCTTTCCTCTTCTCCACCAATCGTTTACTTTTCCTTCCAGTATGCTCACTAAGATTCAAACCCTACTGTTTTACTTTGCAACAAGTTATAAATATTTCAGTTCGCTAAAATATCATTATTCATTGCATTTCACCAAACTCAAATACATCCATATATACATTATCCCACTTGCACTTTCCTCTACAATCTTTCGCTTTGGAAACTACAACTTCAGTCTTATATTATCAACATCCATATCACGAAAGAGGAAAATCAGTAATCTACTGCTCTTGGCTGTATTAAGCTTGCAGTCATAACTGGGAACGGGTGTATACTTACAGTCCTGACCTAGTGTCATTTGTCCAAAACCCGCCTCTGTTTATCAATAGACACACAAAGACACATACATATGGACACAAAGAAGCTTTCACGCATGCACATACATACATTAAGAAATCTAATAATAATGCAAACAATGAAATTCTCCATAGAAAATAGGAAATCCCAAAAATTCAAAAGCAAAACGTAGTAACTTAAGGAAAGTAAAACTTCATGGTTTCTAGAATAAATTTGATATTATAAAACAATGATTTCGTACACAATATCTTAGCATATCGATAATTTTCAGGGAGGGTCTTCAATACTTACGAAAATGGTGCCCCACTTATGCCACTATTGTGTTGGTATACGTGGGAGCAATAGGCAAAAACTATGGAAATAGAAAGAAAATTTGAAAACGCATTTTTCTACGTATTTAAAAGACAAATGGTGAAGTTAAGTCGATAACTGTTTTACTTTACAGTAGGTTAATCTTGATAAATATATGGAATTAAAAACAAAAAAAAAAGCAGATCTTATTAACTGCGTAAACCATAGCAGTAAATTCAACTTAGAAGTGAGGTTTTTAGAGATTTTACATATGAAGACAAAAATAGTCATCTATTCTGAATTCGTGAATGGAAAGTACTCCATTCTCTTCACATCCTGAAATACTAATCAAAAGTTTCTTTTTCACTCTCCTTATCCACTCAAAACAAAGCAAAAATTACAGAACAGTATCGAATCCTACAAAACGCAAGCAAGAACTAGGGCAATTGTCGATTGACGAGAGGACAACAAAATACAAGTGTATCTACCTCAATAAGCGTCATTAGCACAGCAAATCTCCTACAGAAAAGGGGCTCAGTAAAAGAGACACTTGAAAACGATTGAAGACATTTGAAGTAAATAAGGTCAAATAAATAACTCAGAATGACCAGTGGCTTATATTTGAACAACGGAGACGAATGTGCGTAGATTGTATAACATAAAAATGAAATTCTTGATTTATTAGAAATAACTCCGTTTTCTGGGAGAGTAAACGAAAAGTGTAGTGGTAGCTGGTCACAATTCTACACACACACACACACACACACACACACACACACACACACACACACAAATTGGTTTCAAATTCTGGCACTATCTGAAAGGATAAAAGGCAAAGTCGATCTCGGCTTATGTTGAACTGAGAATGTAAATACGGACCCAGTTTCACGATGCATTTTGCCCAACGGCCAACGCTTCTACCCGCTCGTTACCTTACTCAATTAATATTGCAAGTAGCTGCTGAACACAACCAACATGATACTGTTAATTTGGACGGCAAAATATAAACATGCTCTGTTTTGGAAATGAATTTTAATAATATTAATACGCTAACTTTTTTGTTTCTGTACGTACCTGTTGTGTGAGAGAGTGAGAGAAAAAGATGGAGAACAAAAGAGAGAGTGAAAGAGACAGTAATTGATGACGGCGTTCATCGCAAGAGAAGTAGATACATAGATACATATACATATCGTTAAATCAAAAGCGGGAAAGAAGAGGGACACAAAGGAAGTGAAAGAGAAAGAAAGTGAGAGAGACAGTAGACACAAATCTAAAGAAAAGTTCATATATAGAT
>NC_068986.1:110485258-110489309 GCF_001194135.2 Octopus bimaculoides
AGACAGTAGACACAAATCTAAAGAAAAGTTCATATATAGATACAAACACATAGCAAATATTGGATGTAAATTTCACTTTTCATTATCGAAGAAATGTCTGAATACTCCACAGACATGCACAACATTAGCGTAGTTCTCAGGGAGATTCAGCCTCACACAGAATATGACAAGGCTGACCCCTTTAAATTACAGCTACCACTCGAGACATATATATAGGAATGTATTTGTGTGTGTGTGTGTGTGTGTGTGTGAATATAGTTTAGGTTAGTTAAAACATGTTTGCAATAATAATTGTCGTGTGGTGGAACTAAACGCAATTATGAAACTTTTATTGATAAATCCATTTACTATTTCGTTCTTTTGCATTTCAATTTGTACATTAAGGTTCTTTGAATATGTACGATGTATTTTAAAGTTTGATAGTAATTCCGTTTACGTTTATGTAACTGAGATATTTTGATTGGATTATATAGTCATGGGTGTTACATTACTTTCTATATTCTGTAACTGTCACAATATACTCTTTTAGGTCTGAGGTTTTTGTGGGGAAGGGGCCAGTTGATTAGATCGACCGCAGTACACAACTGATGCTTAATTTATCGACCCCGAAAGGATGAAAGATAAAGTCGTTCTCGGCAGAATTTGAACTCAGAACGTAAAGCCAGACGGTCATAATATACAAACATTTCTCATGGCAGCAAACGCTGTTTACAGATGCTTAGATTTTTTTATGTTTTCCGTGAATTTTTCACGGGTCCAGCTAGTTTTGTATTAATATATGAAGAAAGATGTTGTGTGCATTATTGAAGCTGCATTATACATTAAGTTCCATATACCGCCATATGGTACTGGACGTTTTATAATTAATTAAACTCTCGTACAAGGAAAGATTAATTAAATAACTCGTCATGGCCGGCAGGAAATACAAGACTTGGATTTGTTCGCCGTGAATGTTCGATATAAAATATCCAGTTAACATTCTATTTGGTTTCTATATGAACCAGAACAGAAATTACAATCAATGCCGAAAATAATATGCCAGTGCAGGTGTAATCTTCCACAGTTATGTCCCTTATGCTACCCTGTGAACTGCAATTTGCACGTTGGGGGCAGGTTAATTTGCAGAGCTTCTACTATGCACTTGAATGCAGTGTGTGAATAGGGTTAGGGTGAAGATCTTCGGAAAAGAAGAAGAAAGAAGTTCGGGATGTGAGGTGGACGGGTAAGAATCCAGTGTGCGGAGGGATTGGATATGTATGCTTGTAGGTACGTGCTATATTTGGTGGCAAACGTTTTTGTCATAAATAGAGAGCGAGAGGGAGAAAAGAAGAAAAGAGCGAGAGAGAGAGAGAGGCATGTAACGTGACAAATGTAGGGAGAGATGTTTAAGGAAAGGAGGAGGGTTAAATAAAGGGGAGGACGGAGGGGCAAAAGAATTAGCGCGCTCCTCACACCATTCCGCAACCCTTCTGAGTGGTGTCATTTATACATCCTTTCGTCCTTTCTACATTTAGATTACTTTCTGTGTCTCCCTTTTCCATTCTCGCCTCCTGTGTACCTTTTGCTCCTTCATTATCTTGCTTTTACTTGGAGCTAGGAGACCAATTCTACAAGATAGAAGATCCAAACTCGGTCACTGAGAATTACTTGTACTTCAAAAGCGAAATATCAAGATGGCTCTTAGTAAGAGACAAACCGCCTCCGAAGAAAAGGAAAACTATAAAGAATCATTTTATAAAACCACTTTAAGAAGTCCTCAGATTCATGTCCGTTGATTGCATGTAGAATAGATTGATTCAGGCATGTTTAACATGGCCTAGTTTACGTTGGCAACGGAATCAACTGCGATACGAGGTTCTCGGCATACAAGAAAGCTCCTATATTGATCTACATGCTATTTACATCCTCGTATTTTCTCCCTTCTCCAACCGTCTCCCTTCAACCCTTACCCTACCCAAATCACATGCAAACGGGAAGAAGATATTCTCTCTTATATATATAGGAATCCAAATTATAACATGTTCCAATGGGTAGCGGATCTGTGACAAATATATTCACCGACAGCTGGAATAAACCTTTGCAGAATATTATGTTCTATACCATAGAAACAAACGAATGACTGCCGAAGTTGTGAAGTCATGAGCTATACGCTGATATCACTCTAATTTTAAAAGTTGGCCTCTCACATATATAATATATTTTGAATATTTACTCTGTTGGTAAATAAACTATCGAGATTTTATCAAAATAGCTTGCAATTCTTTCCAAAGGCATTAGATATCTGTAGAACGTCACATAGCATACATTGTTTTATTATTGTCAAGAATTTAGGAGAGAAAAGGAAATTATCAACCATTGTGTTCACTAATAGATTTGTTGCGTTTAAGAGCATTCCGTGATGTGATATTGGAACGAGAAATAATCTACTGCCGTTCTCAGTTGTGAATTATATTCAGATCTTTATCAACCTCAGCAGGGTTATTCTTAGGCATATTAAACCGGAGATGTCAATTACGTCAGTTGGATTTCAAACGAAATTTAAGTTCGTAGTTTTGTTTGACTGTTTACAAACCAATTCTTGGTAAACAGATCCAGCAATAGAATATTATTTACAAAATTTGTTTGTTTGGAAATTGAGGCTGCTGTCTCGATAATGTACAGAAACGCCAACGAAAGGTTCACGAAGTTGTATCGTGTTCCGGCAATGGTGATATTTTGTTATTGAGAACAAGGGAAATTCTAATCAATTATTACCTACACAACCAAACAGTGAACAAAAGGACTGCAAAACAGTTGTTTGTCGATTTTCTCTGTTTTGGTTAGGTGTAATATAAATGAAGCTTAGGGAGGGATAAACTTTCCTTTGTAGAGAGTCAACAAAAATTATTCTTATATAGGAACCAGAGATAAAATCACGCCCATAAATTTGAATGCCAAATTTAAAATGTCCAAAGATTGTGGAACGCCTGAAGGATCGGTAAAGAATTCCACGGATTTGCTTTTGTTTTGTGTGTATTCTCTTACCGACACTGTGATGTATCTACAGTAAAAAAATTCATCCCATTTATAAACAGAAT
Source organism: Octopus bimaculoides (assembly GCF_001194135.2). Classification (NCBI taxonomy): domain Eukaryota; kingdom Metazoa; phylum Mollusca; class Cephalopoda; order Octopoda; family Octopodidae; genus Octopus; species Octopus bimaculoides. The sequence continues at coordinate 110,488,336 of NC_068986.1, forward strand.
CCGAAGTTGAGGTTTCAAACGTCATTGGAATTTCTGTAAATAATTAGCAAAAAGTTGAACACGTGTTCACTCGTTCCTTCAAATTTCAATAATGCATCATCTTATGGATTTAGTTTACGATTTATGCGAAGGCAGCATTGTTTATTTAAGAAGTACTTCGCTAGAATTCGTATAGGTTCGAATAGCCAAGAACAGAAATCAGCTGCTCGACTCTAATTGTACAGCTGATACACTTGTCGGGTTGCAAAATGTGTCAGACGTGGTCAGCTGTTTACTGTAGCGTCTTTCTGACAGGAGAAATGTAATCGGTCTATTCTATATTAAACCTGAGTTCATTCCATTGTGCATGTCATTGGCTATTGTCGTATACCACTTGGATTGTGTGTGATATCTAAGCAGACATCCTACACAATGCAAAGAGAATGCAGCAGTACATAATGACATGGAAAAGAAAGTGGTCTACACATCGCATCTATTAATCAGTATTTTACAAGATGCAAAGTATAAAAGATAGTCTACCTTAGCATGTATCAAATTGTTTGAACCTATTATACTAGCGTTTGTGCAATCTCATGTTACAGTGTAGTTCTACTGTCGTTTCTGTTTACACGTATAGGAAGATGCCACTTTCTATACAGCTCACTGAAATCGAATAAACCATTCGGTGACTGTGGTGGTCAAAACTGTACTTCTATTGGTTTCTCAAATTGCTGCAACAGTGAGTCAGTCACAGACTCTCAGAAATATAGCACTTAACAATACCAATTTGCTATCATATGTACTGAGATAATGTGTGATAAGAGTATTGATAATGATCATAATCCGAGGGCAGAATACGAAGATTATAATCCCCTGGTATTATTACGACATAAAATTAAGTTAAAAGACAGGAATAGTGTATTAGAGCTATTCCAATAATTCGTTGTTACATTCTCGAGAGGAAACTAAATGCATTAGTAAAACTAGAAAGGAAA
>NC_068986.1:110489817-110494915 GCF_001194135.2 Octopus bimaculoides
AGCGCGCCAAAACGAAGACTTTTGAATTTTACCATTAAGCTGTAATTAGCAGAACCATATGCACGCGCACCAATGGCGGTGGGCAACTCTGTATACGATTCTGATGATTACGGTTCATTACAAATCAGGCTGATGAGGAATAGACAAATGGTAAGAATTTGTTAAATCCGAAACTAGTTCCTGTTTAATAATGCTTGTTTAGGTGATTTTAAATGTCTTGCCCGCTCACGTTTTTGGTATGCTGCTATATTTCATGTTGAGAACAATTTAGGTTTTAATAGACACAAGATGTGATCTATTTCTAGCACATCAATTGTCCACGTTAGTGGTCGACGTTATTTTTTAATGAAGTGCTATTGTGAAATATTTCCTCTCAGTAACTATTGAAATGGTATAAGCAAAGCAGAAGTTATAAAACCAATATGCGATTCGCAATTACGAAATATGTGTAGGCGGGGATGAAGTAGCTGATAAGATCATTGTCTCTGGGTACCAATTTTAAAGCAAAATAGGCTAGAAGAATTTGGGGGACTGTTTCAGGCACTGGAATTCATACATGTGTTAAGGGAAAAGTGTTGAACAATCACACGCAATAAAAGGTGAGAGAAAATGTAGAAGCTGCCATACTTTAATATATACTGATGATGTAGATATGGAGATTTAGAAAAAGCCAAGATATGAAACCCATCAGAAAGTGAAATGTCTCCAACACAATATAATTGTTCTCGCTGAAGAAAATATATCTCAGTAAGAAATGGAAGAAATATCCAAGTTTAAAGATCAAGAAATAGAGATATGCAGGCTAAAAACGGAAACAATTTTCATTAAATGTCTTCGCAAATGGTACAGAGAAATGCGAACAGATATTTTACCCTAGGAAGTACATACAAATACAATATAAAGAAGATGTGAATAACACGTACTGAACATGGATTACACAGAATATCCAAAGTGCTACGGATATATGCACTAATAAAAGTCGATGTTGAAAGCTTTCATTTCCATTGAAAATAACTAAATATTTCAAATATTATTCAAGACAAATTGTTGATCTTGTAGAAATTAACTCCCCTTCGAAAGAAGAACAAACAGAAATTCTGCTAAGCGGCATTTTGCCCTCTTGAAGTTCAAATTCAATTTTGCTTTCACACACAACGAATGCCCAAACTTTAACTTGGAAGCATATAATAATAATACTACCGATAGTACTCTACTTTACTCTCTTACTCTCCCGCGCCAATTTGCAGCGTATAACCAATTAGAGCCTCTAGATATAATCACGTGAGATAGTCTGTTCTCAAACCAGTTTTGCGCCTACAGCTCTTTATAAAATAAAGCCAGCTTCTCCTCGTCTCGAGGTCTTTGGTTTCAGACCTTTTAAAGTCTAGCCACTAACCACATAAGACACAGCCAGTTCCAGCGACAACACAACAGCAGTCACGATATATATATATATATATATATCGTTAATTTCTAATTTCATCTCCAGTAGGTTTCTCTCAACCTCAATCATCAATACTTGGATGCACCTCAAGTGCCGCATCTATTTATTGGCAGTTATCTGGACACAGGCTCTCCACAACCAGTTTCATTCTATGTCTTTGTCTTTCCGTTTATTGACTACATTAGTGTGTTTTAACTTCCAGCCTGAAATTCAGATGTTTTTCATGTTTTCTGCTCGGAATCATTGCCAGAGTGATATTAAGCCACAACATGTGACGCATCAAATTCTCATAGGTGACATGAAATGGATAGGTAAGATCTTTCTTTCTCATCGAAGACACAGCAATAGATTCAAATTTTAGCTCAAGACCAGCTACTTCAAGGAAGTATTTTAGTCGGTTATACAGCACCCAATTTTCATCGGTACTTATTTTATTTATCCCAAAAGCGTGAAACGCAATGTGAACCTCGGCGGAATGGGAATTCAGAACATTAAGTCGGAAGAAATGGGGCGAAACATTTTCTCCGACGCGCCAACGATTCTGCCTGGTTGGCCATGGAATAAGGCCAGCAATTCCGAGGTACGTATAAGTCAATTATATCGATCCCGCTATTTGATTCCTACTCATTTTATTGACCACGAATGGATGAAAAGCAAAATCGACTTCGGCGCAATTTGAACTCGGAACGTAAAGACGGACGAAACGCCGCTAAGCATTGTGCTCATTGTGCTATCGATTCTGCCAGCTCGTCTCCTTACAAAGGAATTAATAATAATAACAATGACAACATTTGAGAGCAGCAACAACAACAATAAAAAAAGCCAACTGCAACAACCAAAGCCACTTCAGCAACAGAAATAGCACCGATGACCATAACAAATGTTGAGTAGGACCAGCGTCATCATCATCGTCATCAGTAAGGACAACAACAACAATAATAACAAAAACAACCAAAGCAATTTCAGCAACAGAAGTAGCATTAGTAAGAACAACAAATGTGAAGTGGTATCAGTCGCAGCAACATTAACAACAACAACAACAAAAATAGCAACAACAGTAGCAAGAACAACAACAATAGAAACAACAGCAGCAGCAGCGGCAGCAGCAACGACACAGAAGAGCAACAGCAACAGTAACGACAACAACAAGAACAACGAACGGCATTCAATTCGCAACTCAATTTACCATTTCTATTCATTAGAAATTAAATAGTTAATAGACAGGTGCCGTTTCTAAGAAACATTAATTTCAGTTCATCGGCTTTTCATAAAATCACGTGACTGAGGTGTGGGGTTGTTCAGAAGTCGGCTGCAAGAGAGGAAATAATTCAAATTATGAAGACTATATTAGTGGACTGTGATGGCCTATTGATTTCTTACTTTGGCATAATGCCGGCAGTTTCGAGAGATGCTTTGTAGTCGATTGAATCAAACCAGTATATCACTGGTACTGGTTTCTCCGTCATTGCGGTATCATAAATTGAGGGATCCTTGCTAAAACACGCATTTCGAAAACGTAAATTTCAATAAATTCTCATTCCACTGGACAATCCTCCAGATGTAGATCTTTCGAAGTTTGATGAAAATAAAACAGAGTAACAAACGTTACAGAAGTAGACAACTTGAAAGTCCGAAGAAGATTGTTGCTAAGAATGAAGTCCACAAGCTACCATATTTTTGGCATGCCACGCTCCATGTGTCATTACATCAGGTCATCTTGAGAGGAAATGTGAAGAAGAGAAGAGAGCAAGAGGCTGTCAAAGATGGTTGTGAACTGACATGAAAAAATGGTCAGAAAACTAGATACTTTTAGAAACCACGCAGAGAGAAATTTAGAATCTTTGACAGTCGACCCTTGATAAAAGAAGGTTTTGGCTAATGGCTGAATGAGGATTGGTTGGTGTTCGGACACAAAAGCAACCATTTAGGAAATATCAATGAGATGATGAAAAAACGACGACAAAACAAAAAAGATAAAAAAGTATAAGTGAAAAATACATATGTATGGATATCACTGGTACTAACACGTCTAAAGTAAACAATACAAAATTAATAGATCCCACGATACGTAATAACCAGTCTCTAAATATCAAAGGTCCTGACACCCAGAGCCGTACGTCCCCATTTTGTCTCCTATACTTGCACCATTGGTTTCAACTGCATCGGTACACACACTGATATTAGCAAGTCAACAGGTCGAAAACACAAGAGTAATTCTTTAACATTTCCCACTGCAAAAATCGATATCAAACACCAATTACATCCAATGTTACTATCAGGTGCTAAAACTTGTACTTGTAAAAGTGTCACTAATTTCCCTTTGAACAGAAACTGTCAGACTGAAAATACAATATACTGCTTTTCAGTAATTACGAGTGAAGCTACGAGAGAATACATAGGTACCACAATCAAGAATTTCAACAGGCACATATATGCCTCCTTCAAATACCTCAACTCGTACCATTCTGCTTAACCCACTACACGTTACAAAGGAGCAGAGGAAAATATGCAACCAGCCTGTAATCCATATATCAACGAAGGATTCATTTCAGTTTCCGTCCACGAAATACACTAACGAGGCTTGGGCCGCCCAAGGGTCGGCTCAAGGCAACAGGAGATGGCATTCGACTAAAGTATCACGCTACAGAACTGAACGCAGGACTATGTGGTTGGAAGCAAACCTCTTGCCACAGCGATTTCTAAGCCCATATTTAAAAGCACATATATACGGAAATGAATACATACATACATGCATATATATATATATTATTGATATTATTGTTGTTGTTGGCATCCTTTTTGTCTCACTGTTCTTATTTTACTATTTTAACTCATGTCCATTGCCCGGAAAACTTTCGTCACACATCTCTGACCTCTTCAGTGGCACTTTCATTTTCGTGTGTGTTCTTGCTCCACTTAATCCATCCTGTTCTTCTAAGGTGCGTATCTTTATGTGCGCATGCGTGTGTGTCCTTGTTTGTGTGTGCGTGCGCGCGCGTTTGTGTGCGTCATAGGTCTTAGCAGCAGTGTGGCCTCCCCCTCAGCAGCCCCACCCTCTCACTCAATTGTGCTGTTGCTGTCCTAAAACCCCCAAAATATGGTACCGTTCCTGTATTCTTCTCTGTCTGTGTGTTCGCCCACAGAGAAGCCATCGAAGTAGTCGTTGTTGTTATTGCCATCGGGATCACCACCGCGGTTGCTGTTGTAGTTAATCGTGTTGTTGACATTGCTGTGGCCGCCCGTGAAATTTCTTGTGTGTATGTTTGTGTGTGTGTGTATGGGTTCGCTTCGTATGTTGTATGTATTTATATAGATTTATTTATTTATTTTACCAATCTCTATATCTTATATTAATCCCAGGTATGTTACAAATATATTTATATATTTGTTTATTTATCTAGTTATATACATCTCTGGCTATTTCTCATAAGTATCACAGAGTTAGCTTGCCCATATCTCCTTTGAGTGCATATTACCCTCTACATTTCTGTGTATCATTTACGATTTCCTCTCCTCTCTCTTCTTATCCTTTCTGTCTTTAGTCATGTGTTGTGTTTTGGTGGTTGTTACTGTTCCATTCGTGTTTGGTATTGAGGCTCAGTCTGTGTGTAGCCTCTGTATAAGTGTCGTGTCATTTCTATGTGTCGATAATAT
>NC_068986.1:110497484-110501082 GCF_001194135.2 Octopus bimaculoides
TTGTGAGTGGATTTGGTAGACAGAAACTGAAAGAAGCCCGTCGTATATATGTATATGTATATATATGTGTGTTTGTGTGTCTGTGTTTGTCCCCCCAACATCGCTTGACAACCAGTGCTGGTGTGTTTACGTCCCCGTAACTTAGCGGTTCGGCAAAAGAGACCGATAGAATAAGTACTAGGCTTACAAAGAATAAGTCCTGGGGTCGATTTGCTCGACTACAGGCGGTGCTCCAGCATGGCCGCAGTCAAATGACTGAAACAAGTAAAAGTAAAAGTAAAAGTATATGTACACACACGCAAAATATAGATGTAAAAGATTTAAAAAAAATTCATTTACAATTTAAGCTATAAAGTATCGAAATCATAAGATTAAGGAATACATTTAAAACATATTATATAATGAATACTTAAATTAATTTATTAAACTAGAATAAATATATCTAAATCTAAAAAATAACACTGGAATGAATTTATATAACATAATAGCAATGTAGAAAACAAAAACGAAATGAGAAAACCTACTTAAATACGTAATACAAAGAATGAAACTGTAATTATCAGACTCTCAATGACCGGTTAATCAAATTAAACAAAATAAAACAACCTGAAAATATTAAAGTCAATAAAACATTCTGGAAAAAATCATCTTTTCGAATTTTGAATTTAACAGCCTTCTTCTAGAAAATAAAATCGAAAATAATTCTTCAGAGCAAGGAGAGCAGAATTTATTACCAATCTTATAGGCCAGAGCCATCCCTAAAATGTTCCAAATGTCTTTCTATTTTTGTTGGTAGGAGCCATTCATTCCAATAATGAATTCTTGAGGAAAAGCCTAATTCGAGATTTCAAATAACTTGTATTTTATATATAAACCCTATTTTTGTATTAAACTACCATTGGTTTCCTGTTAAGCAAATATCTTAAGCTGTTTTGAAGACAATCACATGAAGAAATTATTGTTCGTCTCCATTTTGAATTAAAGCACGTAAACAAAGATAAGCTCAAAAACAAGCCACTTTGAAAAGGCGGGTCCAGACTATAATGCTACACGAGAAAGCTTTAAGAACAATATAAACTATACTAAATCACATGAAGTTAGTCCAAGAAGACGCAGACAGGGATAAAACCTATGATTCAAGCTACCTTATATCCTAAATGGGGCTTCTAATACAGCGAAGAAATTCTTAAAATTAATAGATGATCATTCCCACATTCACACAAATACCATAATATCGTCAATAGAAACACTGTTTCTTACCTACTTCAGATTCGATTATCATCAGTCATAATAAAAACATCTCCGCCACGAATTTTCCAGAAAATCACTGTAGTTGTAGATCTCCAATTCACTGTCCTCGAAACAATGGCTGTCTGGGAAAAGATCTTGTATTCAAGATCAAATCATGAGCGCCAAACTGAGTAACAAAGACATACATCGAAATGACGGTCAAATTGTAGAAGGAAAGGTACACATAGCATCTGGCGTCATTCTGGGATAAACATATAGGGCACGTGAACCCCCATCTCATATGACATGAATTTGAAAGAAGGGGGAGTAAACAACCCCAGCACAACATGGAGCATTGTTGCTAAATCCAGAAAATACAGGGGACAGGGGACCAACTTTGAGCTTTGTATTATTGAAAAGCCAAACATCATCCAAGGAGAAGATAACAGCTTAGACATTAGGGAAGAAACCTTCCATCTCTGTATGTATAAGCTATATTTTACACTCCAACATTTCAAAGAGGAATCACAACCCAGTCTCCCGATCCTACCAGGATAAGTTTTTTTTATTCAATATGTGAACGTTAAATATATAGTTCTTTTGAACTCCACACATAGAAGACTCACGCCCTCATCATCAAATCACTCAATACATAAAGATGTGTACGCATACGCAGCATGCCATATAATGTAAACAACCATATCATTCAGCACAATCTTTTCCGAGAGTTGAACCGAAGGGAAATAATCTCTCAAAAATTGTTACGCAAAAGTTATCCCCCTTGATTAACTGTTTTTGTTTACCAACAATTTTCACGATACGTTATTGTGAATTTCTGTGCTTTCTAGTGTTTGAATCCAAAATGGAGACAAACAGCAATTTCTCCATATGATCGGCTTGAAAACTTCTTCAGTGATTTTCTTGACAAGAATAGTAACTTTATTACACAAATAGCAAATCCCTATCAAGTAATGTGGTGTTGAGCCCTCACTCTCATTGTTTGATATTTATGCAAGTGTGTGTGTGTGTGTGTGTGTGTGTGTGTGTGTGTGTGTGTGTGTGTGTGTTCGTACATAGTTTGAAATTTGAATTATTACAGCATTGCTTTCTTTTATTTGTTGTTTAATTCAATTTATTCCAGAAGGTAACGATGCTGTACGCATCATTTTTATAAAATGCCCTCGAAAAATTTCATTTCATGTTCTTTTCTAAAGTGAAACCATACGTTACTAGTATTTTACTCTACACAAAACTTTTGTTGCTTATAAATATAGTAGTGCTAGTGAAGGCACGTGTTTATGATCTTGCTTTCACGATCACAAGATCAGGGGTTCGATTCTTGAAGTGGGTGGTGTGTTGTGGAGCAAAACACCTAATTTCAACTTGCTTCATTCTACTTAATATTGAATAAGTATCCAGACGATTGAATGGCGCTTCATTCACAATTGTTGTCATGTTGGTCATCTATACACCATGGAATCTGAGTAATCGTTCCAATGAATCCTAAGACGAAATATGGTAATAACCAGAGGCTGTTATTGTTGTTGTTGTTGTTGTTGTTGTTGTTGTTGTTGTTGTTGTTGTTGAAGATGATGATGATGATGGTTCATTGGTTCGGGTCTCTTCGGTCCTTTATTGTAGAACTATTTTTCACTGTGAGCCAATGAACAGGCCACAATGTTATCACTGAGTTTGCTAGAAATAGCATCTACTTTTTAATTTCTTGTGAATCGTGTCCGTAATGCCTGGAAAATGCAAAACAGTGATAGAGAAGATGACGAAAAGACAAAAATTATGACAATTGAATTGATACTTCACGAGAAGATATATTAACGTGCATAGCGTTCGAAAGTGGCGGCATAACTAAATTTGAAGAACATTTTATCTTTTAATTTTTTCACTCATTGGACTACGACCATGCTAGAGCATCACTTGGAAGAGTTTAGCGGAACAAAGCGAGCAGAGTGCTTACTTGTAAGTCTAGCACTTATTCAATTGGTCTTATTTGCTGAACCGTTAAAGTACAGTGGCTTAAACAATGTAAAACTGTTTCCCAATCTATGTGGGGCAAGAAACATAAACAGAAATACACACGCACCCACACACACAAACATACACACACATAGACACACATATGCACAGGCACACGCTCACATGCACACAAATACACGCACAATCAAACACACACACACACACACACACACACACACACATGTACATATATGTATGTATATATACGAGTGGGCCTCCGAAACGCTTTCGTCTACCACATTTGTTCACTAATCATTGGTTGACCCCCGGATTCAGTCGAAGATGCCCAAATTTCCGCGCTTTTCAGCTGAGCAAGAAACCATGTGGTCGCATAGTA
>NC_068986.1:110501309-110503327 GCF_001194135.2 Octopus bimaculoides
TTTGTAGAAAGGTTTATGTTTTACAAGGCTTGGCTCGACCACCGGGAAAGTTCTGCTTAAAAACCTTTCTTTTATTCACTCGCACCAATACTATTTATATTTACAACATCGATGTTTCAATACTGAAAGATTTCCATTTCGCCGAGGTCGACTTTGCTTTTCATCCTTTCGGGTTCGATAAATTAAGTACCAGTTGTGCGTACTGGGGAAGATCTAATCGACTGGCTCCCTCCCCAAAAATTTCGGGCCCTGTGCCTAGAGTAGAAAAGAATAGAAAAATATTTCCTCGATTTTGCGTGAGAATTAAATTCCTTCCGTCTGGCACCTGATGGAAGTAGGCATATTTGAAAAACACTTGACAGTGACTCATATCTGTAACGTCTACCGACACGATTGGAATTGTTGTCTATTGTCGTCAGTTTTATTGCTTACTGCTATGGGAAGTCGTCATAAAACAACTGCTTTATGAAAATAGAACGGCGAAGAAATGCAACATTAGGTTATTCCATGAAATATGTAGAAGCTGTCTTCAATTTTTTTCAACCATCAAATTCTCTTTTCATCGTGAGTCGAACAAAGCCACACGTGTACGTATCACATACATGCTCTACAAGTTCATGCATATGTGTGTGTATGTGTGTGTATGTGTGTGTGTGTGTATATAAACACACTCAGATATATAGCTGTGAATGTGTGTAAGTATGTGCGCTTCTGTGTGAGGGTGTGCGTGTGTATATATAACTTCATATCATTCACTCACAGGCACACATTGAAATATATGGGCACGGTGTCATGCATGTCCATTTGCACATACATACACATACACACACAAGCACACACATATGCATACATAAACTCATACAATATATATTCACATAAAAGCATATATATGTATATATATATGTGTTTGAGTGTGTATGTAAGGAAAGAGACACATACACCACACACACACACACACACACACACACACACACACACACACACACACGCACACACGCATGTATATATAAACACAGATATAAACAAATAGGTGCACATACATATGTATACATGTACGCCTGCTTGCATAGATGTATTTATACAAACGCACACATCACATGTAGCCATATACATATGCACGCGCAGCTCCAACATCATACACACATACACACACATGCATACAATTACACATGTTATTTGTATTTCATTCATTGTTCTGTGTATGGTGGGTAGGGATGAGTAGGGGGGGGAGAAAGTTGTATAGAAAGCGAACTAGCAGTTCTGAAAGAGCACAATCAGTTTGTAAATGTGAATGAATAACATGCAATGAAAGGAAATGTGTGGTGCAGGAAGAAATCTTAAAGTCTTTGCATTATTCTGCATTCTGCAATTGTTTTACATTGACTGTGCAGATGCTGGCTGATTGACTATTCCAGAATAAAGCTATCACATTATTCTGCATTACTGCAATTGTTTCACATTCATTCTGCAGATGGTTGTTGATTGACTATTTCAGAATAAAGCTATCACATCAATACCAATAATGGATACATCTAGAACCATTAATTCTGCAGCCAATTTTCGAAGAATTCTGATCTTACTAGCATCAGATAAGATTTAGCCTTGATGTCAGTAACGTGAGACTGCAGCTCTGCTAGAGAATACAAGCTTGTTGTTCGGAGATATGAAAAACCTGGTAGAATAGGAAGAAACAGATGCTTTATTGTCTGAATTCACTGAAGTATAAACATATTTAGTTATAAAATCGCGTAGAATTTAAATGAAACTTATTGTCGCAAATTTATATTCTGTCTTTACGCGATAGTTATCAAAAGGCAGGTGAAGATCAGCGATATGACTAGTAACTACAGCTTTGTTATGCTTCATTAAATCGTAACTCTCCTATTTGAAATAAGGAACGATTCACAATTAACTGAAAGAATATTACTGAGAAAACCGATTTTAGAAACGAATATATACTCACATACACATTCACACACATATATGCTCGAATAGATATATATAGATACATACATATA
>NC_068986.1:110503491-110504789 GCF_001194135.2 Octopus bimaculoides
TATATATATATATATATATATATATGCGTGTATGGGCGTGTCTGTGTTTGCCTCTGTGTGTGTGTATAACTATGAAGGAATATTTGCTATTTCTTGACATATTCACTTGTTAGCATTTAGTTCAAACATATAACTTATTTTGAAAAGAGTTCGTTCACACGTGAACGTAGCCAATCACAGTTATCCAACGGAGCATAGAGCGTATCAGTAAGCTGCACAATTTACCACTTGATGCGAGTTGATATCAGATGTGAATCTAAAGCAAAATTTTTCAGAGCCGAGCCAGATAATAATGTTCTGAATGATTTCAAGAGAAAGCATTCATTCAACAAACGCCCATCTTTAATTTTTTATATGGTTATATTATTATAACAGTATTATCTCACATTTGCCAAAAGTCGAGTGTTAATAGAGAAAGGGAGTCTTAAAGCTCCTTAAGCAAACCAATAACAAATAAAATAATAATAATAATAATAATAATAATAATAATAATAGATGGCTGTGATAATAATAATAATGGAATAATAACGCTGGCATTAAAATACATGCAGGGTTTCCACTGAAGGCTGTATGTGCTCTAATATAGCTCTCTGTTAATGGACTAATTAAATTTGCAGGCCTACACTATTAGATTTCCCGTCAATTACAAATCCATACCACTTTAATTCGCATCAAATTCCCAAAGGCAGAAGGATCGTTCCATCACAGTCTGTTTAGGCATCAATTTGTACTAATGCATTCAAGTGATACAAAAAATTCCGCTTTAAATATCTTGTCTTCGTTACTCTCCTACATATATATATATACATACATATATATATATGTATATATATATATATATATATATATATATATATATATATATATATATATATATATATATATATATATATATACATGCATGCACACACACACACACACGCATGTATGCATGTATATGTATATATGTGTTACACATTTTTGTTTTGGTATAAAATTGCTCATCATATGAGAAGAGAGAGTGAGAGTGGGAGAGAGAGAGGAAGAAAGAATGAAAGAAGGAATGCTGGAGAGGTGTTATTGTGAGGGAGGCAGCTGCCGAAAATTGCACCAAATATGTTGACTACAATATTTTTTAATGCACAAGCATTCCACTCTTTGTCTCTCTCTTACTCTGTTACCCTCTGTAAGTGTTCATCAGTTTATGTACATACCTACATGCATACATGTATGTATATACATATGCGTCCACACACACATGCATGCATGTATACATATATATATATATATATATATATATATATATATATATATATATA
>NC_068986.1:110504915-110506241 GCF_001194135.2 Octopus bimaculoides
ACACACACACACACACACACACACACACACACACACACACACACACACACACACACACACACAAACATATATATATATAAATTTCGATCGTTTCCTCATTAAATTTTGAAAACTTGCTGTTTCAATGTTTATGATTTTTATCTTTAACTTCCTCCGCCTTTCACTCCTTTCCATCTCTCTTCTCATCTGTCACTCTATTTTTTCTCAATGACTGACTTCCTACATCACAACTTCACTCTCTTTCTCTATCTTTCTCTCTCTATGTATCTCTCTCCGTATCTCTCTCTCTCTCTCTCTCTCCATCCATCTCTCTCTCTCTATCATAAACGATCACTCTCTTCCCTCTTTTCCTCTGTACAACACTCTGTCAATCATTCTTTTCATTCTCTCTTTCTATCTGTGTCTGTCACCCATTTTTCGCCTCTGAAACTGTCTCTGTCTTTCTCTCTGTCTCCTTATTTCTCTTCTCTTATGTTTCAAGTGTCCTCAGCCTGATTCTTTCACTTTCTCGGAATATTTATTCTGTATGTTGAATTATAAAACACAATGGTATTCATTTCTTACGAAGACACAGATCAGGAAATTTGACGACAGAGGAACACTTGACAAGATCAACTCCATTACTTGGTGTTCTTTTATTTTTTTGAAGTCAGAAAATCTGAAATCTAAGAGCTAACCTTGTCCTGGTTTGAGCATAGAATGCAAAGCGCTACCCAAATGTCGCTAGGTATTGCATTCTACGCGCAAGCGATATGGTCATTCCAAAATATTAATTCCTGGGTTGAAGGAAAGCCTGAAACTGCTGTTACCAAGCAAGCAAAGGAATAAAACAACTGGCTTAAAATTTTAGAGAAAAGATCTTGAGCATGCGTGGAGTCAAAATTTCCTGTCTGGGCAATATATCTTTCGATAGCAAAATACAGGTTGAACAAGAAACGATTTATCAGTGGATGAGAATTTGAAGACTGAAAGAAGAGACGCGAGGCTTCGACACTGGCTGCACAAGACCGAAGCTTATTTACCCGAAATTACTATGTAAATCTAATATATAAAACAGAGATGTCTGTGTATTCGCTTTTCACGTGAAATCGACTTCACCAAATGCTTCCATACTTGTGATGCATGAATAATTTGACCTCGGATAAATGTTAGGCTCTTCATTTGATTTTTTTAATTAAAAATAAATAATATTGCTTTATATTTATGATTCACTTCTTTAAAAAGGTTCCTCAACGCCAACTTCCGGTATTGATGTAACAACGGCAAAAAACTTCACTCTCTATTTTGACGTTTTTGTACCAAATGCAATGTCAACTTCCGGTATTG
>NC_068986.1:110506631-110513042 GCF_001194135.2 Octopus bimaculoides
TTTGTAAATATGTTTGTATACATTTATGTAAGTGTGTGTTTGTAAGAGACAGAGTGTGAGCGAGTCAAGGGGTGTGTTGTCATATGCATCCATCATTTTTGGATGTATGTGTGCGTGTGTGTGTGTGTGAAACAGAGTGAGAGAGCGCTGTGTATGTAGTATTTACTCTCTCTCTCTCATACACACGCACACACACACACCCACACACAAAGATGTATGCATATTTATGCATGTACGTATACATGACAACAAACCTCTCTGTATCATTCTCTCTCTCTCTCTCTGTGTCACACACACACACACACACACACACGTCCATTTCATCTGATGTGTGATACTGTGTGTATTTGTGTGTGTGTGCGTGCGTGCGTGGGCGCGTGCGTGCGTGGGGTGGGGTCCACAATCGCCATTTATTTCAATTACTCTTGTGAGGATATTCACGTAAATCATTTTTTTCATTTAATCCCCATTTTAATTTTCGTAAAAGTTTCCAAGTACCAATGAGGCTTTTTGGTGCATCTTCAATTTTCCCTTTCATGAGAGGCGGATAGCCATCATTCATCTGAGAATCCATCTACAGAATGTCCTAAAATTTCTATACAGCATATTTTGCTGTTTTTCTTCCAGTATATAAGCAACAATTTCATTCCCGGGTAACACCGGGTGCCTCTGTTAGTATTATTATAAACGGTGCAGTGGTTAGCAGGGAATATCCTGATGTCGGTCACCCGTACACCGTGGGTATCGATTAGCCGGTCCGCTGGCGCTTTGTGGTCAAGGAAAAGAAAACAAAATATACGTTTCAGATAGGAAGAATTCACCAAGAATAAGAATATTTATGGAAAACTGATATAAACCATAAATCTTGTCTGCCATGGTTACCAACTCCCATATATAACTCTAAGTAAGCATTGACCTGTTTAACTGTGAGATTTGAAGCCTAAAATATAAGGAAAGTGACAAGGAAAGTGACCATCTAGCACACAACAGAAAATAATATTCGCAAGCTTAACATTTTAACCACTGGGGCCCGTACCTGGTGGCTTTGGAATATTGTAATCAGAACTGTGAAACGACGTAAAATTATCTTAAATTTCACATTTATATCTATTCTTAGAGGTTATCTAAATTGCAGAGATAAAGCAATATTCCATGGTAGGTAATAAGCTTTCTCTCTCTCTCTCTCTCTCTCTATCTCTTTTCAGACTCCCTCTGCCTTTCTCTCCCAATCTCTCCCCCTTTCCTTCTCCCCCTCTCTCCCACTATCTTTCCCCCTCTCTCTCGCTATCTTTCCCCCTCCCTCTCTCTCTCAATACACAAACCCATAAACGCAATCCCCACACTTTCCAAACACGTTCCTATCTAGTTCAAACTCAGGCTATTTTGTTGCTGTTGTCGTCTTTGTTGTTGTTGTTGTGATTGTTATTGTTGTTTTTGGCCGCTTTTGTTTTTATTGTTGTTGTCTCAACCCCAGTCATCTTTGATTAAACAGACTTATGATCAAAAGCTTTGCCGACGCTATTGTTGCTGTTTCTTTTATTGCTATTGCTGTTGCTGCTGCCGATTTGCTTCTCGCTTCGCGATTATTATTATTATTATTATTATTATTATTATTATTATTATTATTATTATTATTATTATTATTATTATTGTTATTATTATTATTATTGTTAGTTTTGTTGCTGTTGTTGTTGTTGCCGTTGTTATTGTTATCAGTGTTGCTGTTACAGATTTTCCGCCCTCTTTTAGCTGTTGTTTTGTACTTTTGGAAACTCTTGCTTCTATCCTTCTGCTTCTTTATGTCTCATGGATGTTTGAGTCCTGTAACAACATTGCCATTAAACTTTCATAGTGAATACGGAAAATAAAACTCTTCCTCGCCCCCTTCCTACCACTACTTCATGTGTATAACCTACTCTACAACCACCAATAGGACCATAAACCATCATCAGCGCCTCTAAAAGTATACTCTTGTACCATCTCCGATCCAGAAGAGCCATTTCACACTTCACCTTCAACAACCACAACAAAACACATTGCAACCCGTCTAAATAACGTGAGTTTCGTCGATAACATTACTAACACCACCACCACCACCACCACCTCAACAACATCAACAGAAACTTTTCTTACAATGTCACCATCAATACTACTAACAGCCGTACCACTAACCTGCACAACAGCATAACTGTTAACCTGCACTCTAAGCACAAGAACCACTTTACATATTTTATCTACATTCACCATATTCGAATCATTCTAGCATGATATAATTTTAAAAATATAACCACACAAACGAACACCTACACAATCCCTTACACATACGTTAGTGTGCTTAATTAACGTCCAAATACATCCTCCAACTAATCAATTCCAAATTTCTCTACCGAAACCACACTTGGCAAGAAAAGCACAGCAACCCGAACGTCCGACGTTTTCTTCCCAACATTACTACGAATTACAGTGAAAATCTTCGAACTTAAATAATCTTTTCTACTATAAGCACAATGCCGGAAGTTTTTTGGGGGAGTGGGCCAGTCGATAAAATCAACCTCAAAACGCAACTGGTACTTAATTTATCGACCCCGAAAGGATGAAAGGCAAAGTCAACTTCAGCGGAATTTGAACTCAGAACGTAACCGCAGACGAAATACCGCTAAGCATTTTGCCCGGCGTGCTAACGGTTCTGTCAGGCGGATTCTAATGCCAAGAAGGTCGTTGGGGAGAGCCAGTGTGCGTATCGGAGATATTGTTCTCTGTGCGGAATGCTCAGACACACACACACACGCTCCCCCAACAACAACACATACACACATACATGCAAGTTGGTGCGGGAATAAGTTTTTCATATTTATAATCTGTGTGAGAGAGATAGAGAGAGAGAGAGAGAGAGAGAGAGAGAGAGAGAGAAAGAGAGAGAAGTGGTGACGTTCTGATATAAATTAAAGTTCCGAGGTCACTACTAAGTTCTCTGCGTTTATTTCAGCGAATTTCTTACAAAGTGTCAAACTACTTTCTCCCAAAATCCACGTGAAGCAGACGACAATCGTCGGAAGAGGGCGAGTAGAAGGAGGAGGAGGAGCTTGTGGCAGTGGTTATTTGGTAATTCTTACATCAAAACAAAACATAGAAAACCAGATAATCAGGAAAACAATAACTACACTACTACTACTACTACTACCACAACCGCAACCACCACCACCACCACCACCACTAC
The DNA here is from genome assembly GCF_001194135.2 of Octopus bimaculoides. NCBI lineage: Eukaryota > Metazoa > Mollusca > Cephalopoda > Octopoda > Octopodidae > Octopus > Octopus bimaculoides. The sequence goes on from NC_068986.1 coordinate 110,509,849, forward strand.
CACCATAAGCATCACCACCACCATCTCAACCACCACGACTACGACCACTACTAGAACTACTACTACTACTACTACTACCACCAGAACCACAACCACCACCACCACCACCACCGTCATCACCACTACTACTACTACTACTACTATATACTGCTGCTCCTGCTGTTGCTGGTAATGATTATTATATACGAAGATGTTGAAGATGCTGATAATTAAAAGAAAGCCAGGGCCGGCCGTCTTTGAGGGAAGGGAGAGTCGATTAAATCGAACTCAATACTCAACTGTTACATATGTTAAGATCCCCGAGGGGATGAAGGACAAAATCGAACCCGGTGGAATTTGATCCCAGAAGATAAAGATGCACGAAATGCGTTCTAACGGCTATGCTCGCCGCCCTAACAACAACAACAACAACAATAATAATAATAATTATAATCCTTTGCCACTTTGAAGTAAGTGTGACGCATACAAGATGTACTTACAAAACCAAAACGTTAGCATATTAATATTATTGATAATAGTAACAACAACAACAACAACAACAATAATAATAATAATAATGATAATAATAATAATAATAATAATAATAATAATAATAATAATAATAATAATAATAATAATGCCCGGATGCAGTACCAGGCAGTGACTCTCATGGCTTCTGATCTTAATTGATTGGACGTGGTATCATGTACATTGTTTTGTCTTGGTATAAAAGATGGGCTACAGCAAATATTCTGCTCAATACCACAGATTTGCTTGTCAGTTGTTTGACCTTAACCAGTTGAGCATGTCCCTTGGTGACTGACGATATGTGCTTCTCTGATCACGAATAGAAGTAGTGGTGGAGCATCATAGTAATGTGTTGAGAGGAGTTCTTTGGGGTTTGAATAATTCACCTTTGGAAACATAGGTGTTTTGCTCAACATTCTTAAACAAACCTTCTTCAGGGACCTTTTGAGTGGGATGGGCTACCCACCTGAAGAAAATTCTAACTGGGCCCCACCTGTGAGGTCCTGCGTTGTTTATCTTGATATGAGATCACCATGTTATGCACATATGGTTGTGATGCATGTGCCTGGTGTACCCTTATCAGACGGGTAGTCATGATGGGTCTATTGGGCTTCGCATATTTTACCCCAGTGTCACTTTGATGGCATGCACTGCTCTCTCACTCAATAATAATAATAATAATAATAATAATAATAATAATGATAATAATAATGATTTCCTTATTGGCCACGAGGGCCGATCACAAAACAAATAGGGACGATACAATACAAGGGACAAGTGGGATGTTGAAAAAGACGAGTATACATAAAATAACAATAACAATTAACTAGAAAATTCCGACAACAAATATCCCCAAAAGTGGGGAGTTCAACTCAGGGCCACCCAAAGCATTCCACGCATCCTGGTCACTCCCACCGCCAAGAGCACCTCTTCCCCCCAACCGTTTTGGCCCACAGGCAAACGTTCGGAATGTCCCCAGTCACACGGTCCATCCTCGTCACATTTACCCACAATTTAGCAAAAAATAATGGGAAGGGAACAGAAAATTCCTCTCTAACCTCACTTTCCTTTTCAAGTAGAACTTGAAAAAGTTGATGAGGGCTTAGCTGAAAAGGAAAGTATTTGTCTTCAGTCTTTTCAATCTCGTTCACCATACCACCTCCTTCGCCACAATCACCAGGCAAAGGAAAATAACAATAAATCCAATGTAACATAAGTCCTTATGGGATTTTTAGAAGCTAAGTGATGCTCGGAGACCAGACATTATTGTAGAAGTTGTACGGAAGAAGGAAAACAAGATTATAGATATAGCCATACCTGGGGACGCATTCGTAGGTAACAAATAGCTGCAAAAGATGGACAAATACTAATTACTAAAAGATGAAATTGTAAGAAGGTGGGAAGTGAAGAGAGCAATTGTGATATCCACACGGATCAGCAAACAATTTATTTGTTGAAGTTATACATAAAAGCTCCGAATAACTTTAGATTCATTAGTTTCGGAAGCCTCTGTCTGAGGAGACACAATGACGGCGAAACAATGTTGTTCCAGAGCCCCTTTTGCTAAAACACCTTCATTGTAACAAATCTGTTCGTTTGTGACGATTAGCGTAGTCTACTTTTGAGGAGGGGGGGGATAGAGAAAAAGGAGGTGTTGGGAGGAAGGCAATGGATTGGGGGACGTTGTGTATTTACTGTAATATTATTATAATATTGTATGCGAATTATATAATATATTAAATATCAAATGATTCATAGTATATATAAATTAGTAAAATCTAAAATATTTATTTATACATAAAAATAGGGGTGGGGACGCTGAGGGGTATTATGTGGCCATGAGGGGGACGGTGGCCAAATCGTTTGAGAACTTCTCATATAAAGTCATCGTAACGACGTGCTCGTCGAGGAAGAATGTAAATTAGAGTTCTGTGTGATTTGAACAGTGCGAAAAATATTACTGGTATAAAATTGATTTACATCTTTGCCACAACAACAAAAAATATTAGTGCAAACGTGATACATGACTGGTATTTAGAATTATCAATTCAATCTCAGATTAAGATTACTTAAACCAGCTGTATTTGTATCTGACATTTCAATTTGATACCGTTATGTTTTTTTAGCTAAACATTCCACTCTTAGACTCACCATCACCGTTACCATCATCACACGAGCACCACCGACAACAACATAACAACAAAATGATTTATAACAAATAAATACATAAATATAATCAATACCGGGCGAGTATCTGTGAAATTACTATATGTTCAGCCTCAGTTGATGTACAATTGGCTGCGCCAGTTATTACTTCTAAAGTGGAACATTTCTTACCAAAGCTTTTTACTCTTTATTTATCATTATAGAATAATTAATGACAAGTTTCAGCTAACCACTACTCCTCTGTTTTTCCTTTTCAATGGCTCTCTTTCATCTCGTTTTATACTCGACGACTTCACGCCGATTACTTTATGATTGTTTTCTAGTGTATCTTTATCTATAAATAGTTTTCATTAGTAGTATTAATAATACTCATTAGATTTTGTTAATATTCATAAAAATCTGCGAAGTGTTATTTTATTTTCTGATTTCACATACATACATACATACATACATACATACATACATACATACATACATACATACATATGTGCATTTATGTCTCTACTTAGTTGCGAAGAATT
>NC_068986.1:110513270-110517204 GCF_001194135.2 Octopus bimaculoides
ATTATTATATATCTAATGCACACGATTACTAGCCGGTGTGTATGATTTTGTGTATACACACACATGCATGTATGTATGTTTTTACAAAGATAAATGCACATTTGACCAAGCGTGTTTATATGCAAATATGCATGAATATATACATTAGTATACATATCTATATACGTATCATACATATGTGTGTATATGCAGAGGCATGTATAACACTTTAACGCATATATACACAAACAGACACGAGCATAGACATGTTTATAAATTAGCTTTCTTTGACAAATGCTACAAAAACATCTACGGAATACAATAAAACACACAATAATACAGGGTTGAATGCAACGAACGTTATTTATGTGTTAATCAATTCTCCTTTTAACACATACAACTAATTCCTTGCATTGGACGAGTCCATTGCCAAGAACGTGCCTACCACCTACTTTTGGCCAACGAAGGCAAGCAGTTTTCGACTATGAGGTTGCTTGACCTAAATAGGTTCTGTGGTGACTGAGACTGAAAGAACTGAGGATGGCCCCTTTCATTTACGGTCAAGTTCACCGACTTTTGCTTTCTTTTTTTGTTCAATATTCACTCACACAACAGGGCAAGACCTTACACCAAATTCAATGAAAGGTGAGAAAACGATCAACACCTAAATAATTGGGTTTATTCTCAGCATCTGTCTGAAGGCTACAGGAATAAACAGCGGGCAATGTGTACTCGCAATAAGCATGGATGTTTGGGGCAACCGGATTGGATCTATATGATAGTCACCTACCTCTGAAGACTGCTGCATCTATTTCTACATTGTTTGGCCTGTTTTCTCCTTTCCTTAAATTTCTTTTCATTCGTGAGATTGCAGTATAAACCAAAACATTTTTACTAAGGGGACCCCGTAATATCCTACCCCGTTATTCTTTTGAGGTCAATAAATTAAAGTACCTGTCAAGTACGAAATTATGTAATCAGCTAATTCCCTTTCCTCAAATTTAACTGGTTTTGTGTCGAAATTAGAAAACATAAAACGGCGAGTAGGCAAAATCGTTATATTCATACATACACACTACATATATGCATACATACATGCACACATACATACAAACATGCAAATAGACATGCATACACACATATGAACGTACGTATGTATGTATGTATATATGTGCGTGTGTGTGTGTGTGTATAAATATGTATATTTGTATGGATGTATATTTGCCAGAATTCACTTGGAGCGTTTGGTTTATAACATAAAATTTGCGTCATTATAGACCATCATTAACCGAAATTCAATATTGATGTAGTAAGCTCGGTTCAAAGGTAAAGCAGAGTGATCTGGTGAATACTCATCAAATTTATTTGGTCTCAAGAATGGAGAGTTCTGTGAGGGTGAGGTGGGGTGGGATGTGATCTATGTGTTCCTGGTGAACTTCAAACGGTTCATTAAAAAAGTGTAAAGTGAAAAGAAATACAAGAAAGCAGTAGGTCAATTACTAATATATTTCAACTCTTTCAGCAGCATCGTATGAATGTTCTAGACACGTTTCGGACGTATTGCATCTCTACGGTGAGGAACATATATATACACAACACCGTACCTTATAAAGTGTTGATAGAAAAATCACTAAGTAAACATACGGTATCGTACACATGTATATGTATGTGTGTATGTGCACGTATGTGTGTGCGTGTGAGTATGTGCATATATGTATGTATGTATATATGTATGTATGTATGCATGTATGTATGTATGCATGCATGTATATATATTTGTGTACGATGCGCGCTTAAATGTATAAATGTATATCCTGCTATATATGTGATAAACATTCACACATACACAAAAGGATTAAAAACTCTGGCATCCACAAAGCACTCATTATTTAAAAAAATTGGTTACAAATTTTCAACAATCAGACATCAGTAAATGGAAGTCTAATGCAAATGACAGGTAAATCCTCATGCATGACAGGTAAATCGAAATATCTTTAGACAGAATTTCGAGAAATTCAGAGTATTTAACAAGTGTATATATGCATGTCTGTATATATGCTCAACCAAATTAATCTGCCACTCACAACACTTAGCAGAACCAATTATGAATTCCACCGAAATACTCTCTGCTTCCAAAATGAGAATAATCCCATAAAACATTTCAATATCTTTATGAGAGTATGACTTTAATGATTTCCGCTTGTTGTAGTAGGTCAAGTGTCTACATTTAGGTTTTCCCGTTGACTTCTGATCCCACAATGATTGTTAGCCTGCGGTTGGGCTTGAGCTATAGTTCTGTTACGTATTATTAATCGAAGTTAGAGGAAATGATTTACGAATTGTGAAGTCTGATGTTCTGTTCAAGTTAGTCCTAACGATGTTGACCTATAACGAAAACTGTTCAAACTTTGGTTCTCCAGCCTTCTCCTCTATCGAAATGCGCTGGTTATTATGGGCATCGTTATATTAACAGAGATTTATGTCTTTTCACAGTGTCGATTATTATTTCTAGCAGATTATGGGATTACGTCGCGGCTTCTTTGTTGACACGATATTGGTTTACGTGGGTGTATATGCATCGAAAATACATGTCATTTCGGTTCTAAAATGGCTGCTAAGATCTAAGAAGCCTTTCTAAAATGATGTAGTGAACGGTTGTTACAGTAAGAATCATATAAGAAAGTATTTTCTTCAAAGGGAAAGCAAATTCAAATATCACCTCAAGTCGGCCTCTCCTGTGCAGTGAAATTATGAAGAAGCTCTTAGAGAGTACGTGATAAGGATTGGCCAGAGGTGCAGTGGAAAACATTAAAGTCAACTGCTGCTATCTACACTCCGTTGTACTCTTGAAAGCTCTCGGGGATACATCTATTATGATCGCACCAAAGTCAACATGGAATCATCGAAGTCTTTTATAACTATCGATAAGCTATCGAAATTGATTTTTAACTAAGTTTATTTCTGTAATATGAAGTCTAAAGTCTTTTGACATAAACTTTTAGCAATAACGTGAAATATTAGTACAGGGTCATACACTCACAAACACACAGATGTCTATACCTGTACTCACAGAAATACAGAAATATTCATATATATATATAACACAAAAACACACAGATATTCACATACATACATATACAAACATATTTAATAAGAATATGAAGCATTTCGGATAGTTACTGTTATCTCTGTGATGTCGATTATTCAAACGACTGAGGTAGCAAAGCGACGTGATAACAAATGGATGAAAATAATCGTAATCCCAGGATAATGTCATTAGCCATTGAAATGTTAACGATTATAAAATATATTATACATTTATCTACTTGTCACACGAAATATAAAATGATATATTCATCACCTAAGTATAAAGATGTGTGATATCGTTCTTTTCAAACTCATATTTCTAAAACAGTCGAACGCAGATAAGGTGCGTATCATTAATGAAGCTTTAGTGTAAATGAATGACTCGATGGATTTTGTTTAGGAGAGCAACTCTCAGAATATCTGACATCAAGTATGTGGGAAATAATCCTTTTACCAGTAGGTAATTGGAAATATCTGCAAGAATTTAATCATTTGTTCAAAACTACCAAACGCACTAATAGGATGTTATACTCCCTCTTGTGACAACGCCTGCAGATGTTAATATTACTTTATTTAACGTTATTCGAAGCAATTAGAAAAGAAAAACATTGAACTGTATTTGGTGAAATTCTTCGACGAAAGCCAGGTAAACGACCGACAGCCGAACTCGCTTCTGCCAACAACTTACACATCAAATGGCGATACACTTTCCTAAACTAACAAGAATTCACGAGATAAGCATGTACATATATATATATATATATATATATATATATACATATATATATATATATGAAAGAAGGTTTGAAAATGCACTTATTTTTAAAAAATATTTATTTACTTAACCGGTTTCACTTTTTTAGAAAAA
>NC_068986.1:110518268-110518683 GCF_001194135.2 Octopus bimaculoides
CACACACACACACGCACACACACACACACATTTATAGCCTCAGTCCGACCACTGCATTGTGAGTGGATTCCGTGCACGGAAACTGAAAGAAGACTGCCGTATGTATGTGTATATTTGCGTGCGTGTGTGCATCTGTTTGTACCCCCACCATTTCTTGACAAGCGATGTTGCTGTGTTAACGTTCTCATAACTTAGCAGTTCGGCAAAACACGCAGATGTGGTAAGTACTAAGCTTACAAAGAATAAATCCTGCGGTTGATTTTTCGACCAAAGACGGTGCTTCAGTGTGGCCGCAGTCACATGACTAAAACAATTAAAGCAATAAAAGACTAAGCCATTTTAATCCCGAGCAGGGTCGGGTATCTCTTCTAGCATATATATGTATATATATATATATATATATATATATATATAT
>NC_068986.1:110519982-110526898 GCF_001194135.2 Octopus bimaculoides
TATATATATAAACACAACATACACACACACACACGGATACACATATGCGCGCACACACACATATATATCTCTGTATATAGACAGTCACACATATAAATAGATATAAATAAATATCTTGGCATTTGTGTGTGTAGCTGAGCATGGAAATTTTCTTCTATATGTATTTGTGAATATTAGTGCGTGTGTGCGTAGGTCCATGTATATTAGTGTGCATATGTTTGTGTTGATAGCTCTGTTCGTAGTAAATTTAAGCTGGTACTGCTTTCGAATTACGTTTAATGGAAATAGCCTTTTCCGTTTGGCTTGTTTATAGATTGTATTGCCAATTGCGTATTGCCGCTATTCTACGAGTTTCTGCTGAACTTTGCTCCTCTATAAACGTCACCTTTTAAACTGAATTGATTCAAGAAACCCTATTTGCTAGGCACAACTAACTAAGTTATTAAGTTGAAGATAACAACAACAACAACAACGAAAGCTTTAAGAAAAATAACGAAATATAGCTCCGACCTGGATAAATGTAGAATTGTATAAAACCGTTGTGTTGCAGAATACATTTATTTCTTCTCTTTGAGATGCGGGATACACTTGCTGTAAAAATATCTGTCCGTTTTTGTAAAACGAAGCTGAAACATTAATGGATTAACACCCCGCCCCTACACTCTCTCCTTCCTTCCTCCTACAAAAACGAATTTGAGAAAGCAAAAAGATTGAAGAAAACAAGTACAACGTTAACAATAATAATAAAAACAAAATGGCGAACCAATACATTACGGAGAAGCAATTTTCGGCCATTGTTATTCACATGTTAGTGGAGAGCCTCTACGTTGTTGTTCAATCTGCTAAAAATAGTAACCTAATTTTACTTAAATCACCCACATTACCATCATAAAATTGGGAAGGACACACAGGATAGAATAGTCAGCGTATACTAAAAGTAAAATAGCAAAAAGGATATTCGGGTCTGGAATACATTTGATTACAAATCTACTGGAATTTAAACGAGCTGGAGTTGAACAACAATAACAACAACATGCTGGTGGATCGCCTAAAGTCTTGTTACTTCGCTTGTTTATTATTTTAGACTCAAGAGAACGAATAAAAGAAATTTGTTTCAGTTGTTTGCTGTTACAGAAGTAGATTGAAATCCAAAGTAGTTTTTTTCCTTCTGTTTTTGGTTCAGGTTATAAATATACTAGCCTTGCTGATATCAATTTGTGTTCAGTATTACCTTTTAAGTATATTATCTTTTCAATAAAACCTGAAAATGTAGGGAAAAAGAAATTGTGTTGGACGAGTTCATTGTGGAGAAGGAAGGTGATGACATAGCCTTTGTAGTGATGTAGAAAATTACGTTGAACCATGATAAGGTTGGTGTTTCATTTGCTCTAAAGAAAATAAAAGGGAAAATAAGAGTAGAGGGAGAGAGAAGGGGAGAGAGATGAGGAGGCAAAGGAGCAGAGTGAGAAAGGGCAAGGAAGACAGGGTGAGAGAAGCAGCAAAAAGAGGACAAGAAAAGATAAAAAGAGGCCAAAACGTAAGGATAAATGAAACGAATGGAGAAGGAAAAGAAAGAGAGAGATGAAGAAAGAAAGAAAGAAAGAAGATAATAATAATAATAATAATAATAATAATAATAATAATAATGATGATGATGATGATGATGAAGAAGAAGAAGAAGAAGAAAAAGAAGAAGAAGAAGAAGAAGAAGAAGAAGAAGAAGAAGAAGAAGAAGAAGAAGAAGAAGAAGAAGAAGGACGTGAATAAGAGGTAGAAGAAGATGTAGAAGGAGAAGAAAAGAATACGACGACGAGGAAGAAGACTATAAAGAAGACAAAAGATACAATTAGAAAAGAAACGTAAGGAGTTAAAAGAAGGTAGACAGATTGAGAGATAGATAGAGAGAAAGAGAAAGAGAGAAATAGAAAGAGAGAAAGAGAGATAGATAGAGAAAGAGAGAGAGAGAGAGAGAGAGAGAGAGAGAGATATGGTTGTGTATAGTTGAAATAGATTGACTGTAATAAAATAGTCGCTACAGCGTCTTTGTCTTTTTGACGTGAAGAAGATAAAAACGGTGAACACTAATTTTAATAACCTTATAAGAAATATAACTCAGAGTAACTATGTATGAGTGAAATAGCAGAAGCAATATTAATCATTCTATCTTGAAATTTTCTTAAAACAATTGGAGGGGAATTCGGACAGGTTTCATTCGGTCTCGTTAAATAGACGTTGCAGTATTTGTCAAAAGTTTAATAAGGAAAGGATAAGGTGACGATTGAAATATCTTGTATGGGATCGGCAAATCAACGATTCTTTTTATCAATCTTCGGAGCAAATATTGATGAAACGATGAGCTGAAGGGAGCGTCTAATTCTTGGCTCTGGTGGCGAATTAGTTTTACAGTTGTTCTTTTCTATACTCTCTTTGTTATTACGATGCTCGATGGACAAGAAAAATCATGAGAAAGTACAAGATTATAAAAATGTAAACAGCGTAATTTATTGGGAGATATTTATTGTTACAAAGTGTAAAGGAAATTATTGGACGTGTTGAACAATAAACCGCCTGCTTTCTGCCCACCATTGAAGAAGTGCCCAAATAAATCAAAATTAATTTAGTCTTGGACTCATTAAGTTTTTAGTTAGTGCCAAGGGGAGACAACAAAATATTGGCTTACACTAGTAGACTTATAAAATTACAAGACATAAAACATATAATGCAATACTAATCAATGACTAAATTTTATCTCCAGAAATCATTATACATAAATCCAATAAGACTTTTTTAAAACTATTACTTTTTAATCAGATGAGGTCCCTGGGAAATATATTCACTCTAATTCGAAAATCTTGACACTTGAAAACTGAAATCGCAACGGTTTTCGAAAAATCCTTAGATATAGTAGGAGTGGCTGTGAGGTAAGTAGCTTGCTTACCAGCCATATGGTTCCGGGTTCAGTTTACTATAGCCTCGGGCCGACTAAAGCCTTGTGAGTAGATATGGTAGACAGAAACTGAAAGAAGCCCATCGTATATATGTTTGTGTGTGTGTGTATGCTTGTGTGTCTGTGTTTGTACTCCGTCCATCGCTTGACAATCAATGTTCGTGTATTTATGTCCCGTAACTTAGCGGTTCAGCAAAAGAGTCCGGTAGAATAAGTATTAAGTTTACAAATAATACGTTCTGGGCCGAATTGTTCGACTCAAGGTGGTGCTCCAGCATGACCGCATTCATGATTACTGAGAAGAATAAAAGAATAGCAGATGAACAGCCTTTGAGAACTAAAAGGGAGTAATGTCTACATAAATAGTATCAAAAGCAGAGTCTGAGGAAATAACATCTCTAAAAACTTGATTGTTTAATAAATTCTTGTCTTATCTTCTAATTTGAATGTTATTTTATGTGAGTTTTATTTTAACGCCAAAACATTTTTTCCTTTTTTATTTGTGACTAAATTCGTGAGAAATTGTCTCAAGGAAAATGCACATAACAGGCGTTTTCGAGACTCTTCCCTGTGAAATGAAATGAAGATTTAAGCAATTGGTTATGATTTAGCAAATCCTAATAGATTGCACTAAATCTTTGGCTAGCATTGAACCCATGACATTAGTGAACGACGTATGGTAGGTGACCCATTCTCCCTTGGTGTCTAATAAAACAAAATATATTAAACTATATCAATAACTAATTAAATAATCAAATAATAAACTATATTAGTAATATAAAAGCATAGAAGCAGGTTGTTGTGTCAGAAATCGACGTGGAAGACCGTTTTGGGGAGGTAAACGAACGAAAGAAGTCGATGTGCGGTTCCTGGGGTTATGTCAAAATAATGGGTAGCGAGTAAGGAATGATCCGAATGAGTTAGGATGCAGATGGTTACATCCTCAGCAGAGCCTACAGCATGCGATATATCACAGGTCTGGGTAGTGAGAAGGACATCCAGTTGTGAAAGCAACAGAGGTTGCATGTGAAGTGGTTGTGGATCAGAAGGTGTGAGCTTTGAAAGAGTTAACTGGGATAGCAATTACTTGACACAAGCTTGGGTTTCATTAAGCCTAGCTGGATTAACTGAACGAAGTTGTCAAAACGCTGAAAGACCGGAAACAGTCAATGACATCTGGAAACATTACCCAATCAGTGCATTGAGGATAATTTATTATGTAGTCTCTCTCTGGATATATTGTGGGAGAAACAAAAAAACCGGTGGTCATGCCCAGGCTATCTTTCAGCGATCCTAGAAGACATAACCACGTGCATCACAAGATGGTGTCTGAAAGAATAAAAGGAATATGAGTTTCCAGTCATTCATCTTACGAATAATATGAATAACAAATATGAATAATTCACACACACACACACACACACACACACACACGTATGTATGTATGTATGTATGTATGTATGTATGTATGTATGTATGTATGTATGTATGTATGTATGTGTATTAGCCAAGTGAATGGAGTGAGCAACACGTTATCCTGCATAATGCTGCATAGGTTTCATCCCGATTTTACCAGAAAATCATTGCTGATATATGTAATACCCGAATTGAATTTATACATACAGCAGTGCATGTGCACACGCACACAGATGCACACACAGACACACGCGCGCACGCACACACAACCATATGTATATGTACATATGGTTGTGTGCGTATGTTTGTGCGTTCGTGTATGCTTGCGCGTGCGAGTGAGTGTTTGTATGCAAACATGATATTTAATGCTTGCAATTTCCTTCCATATTTTGTCATTGAATCACTTTCAGAAAATTCCGTTACTTATGATTGTGACTTCGATTTCAATCAAGACACTATCAAATTAATTATTTCACAAGAGACGTTCTCATTGGATGCAAACGTTATTAGCATAATATTTTGAATATAACAAGCAAGGATATTTTAAATTGTGGTGCAGTTGATTGGGGCTGTGGGTTTAAAAGCTATGGCTACTTTAATTGAGCCCACGTGATGAAAAGACTTTCAAATCTCCGCATCCCATGTTTCCATTTCAGACAATGCCTCGGACATACTATAGTCCGTACGTCTTCTCAACAAGGCCTATCTCATATAACACCTTCTTCTTCGTGATCGCTCGAGCCAAAGAGTGAGTTTCTCTACCTATCTGGTCACTCGTCTTGCAAATATATATATAAAAAGATAAACTGTTGAAAATATAAAGCTTTAAATACAAAACAACAGGCAAATCACAGTTAGAATGGAATGATTTAAGTCATAGGTGTATCTCAGAAGGGGTTACTTGGAAATTAGTAGGTAAAATCATAGACTGTTTTACTGTCTATTACATGGGTCAATTTCTCCAAATTAAAGGAGCTTATAAAGTAAATAGGCGAAACATATTCTTTGCCAACGTCCTCTTCCGCATATGGGAGCATGTAGATATAATGGATGAATAATTTTCTCTATGAACTTCTTCATTAAAACAACGAGAGTCAATTCCATTGCCAAAGTATTAAAATATGTGACGGGAATGAGTGAAGACTTTCCTCCATCAGTTTGCTCCTTCGATACGTAGGAGACTGCATTATTCACCGGCCTTTAACTCTCTCCATCAACAAAATAATAAAAAAATTAATAGCAAACTTCATTTTAGCTTCGATTTTCAGCATTTCTGTTGTGATAGTGAAAACTTTAAAAAAATTCAATCTGAGTAAAACGGAAAATGTGACAAAAACAACAAATATAACAATAAGATAAAGCATCTACCCCGCCCTACCACCCACTAAAAGCATCTACCCACGAAAAAAACGACACAGATTACAAAACAAACACAAACCAAACCTTCTTAGAATTATATCCTAACTACCATCTTTTATTAAAAATAAGAAAAATAAATAGTGTGCATCTTATTATGTAGTCTTCTTAGAGAGATTGTCTGCGGAAGGGATGGTCATGGCTGGTGCATGTTGGATCATTTGTCTCAGTGATCGGGTTAAACTGGTGGTTAAGCAACAACATTAAAATACTTGCAAGAATAGTAAAAACTAGTATAAGAAACCTTGCACACACATTAGTTTCTGGTGCAAAGGATGCTACGATCAGATTTATTAGTAGCAGCAGCGACACCGACAGCAGTAGAAGTAGCAGTAGCGGCAGCAGCAGCAACTACAGCAACCATAATTCCGGTAGTAGCAAAACAGGTAGTAATAATAGTAGTAGTAGTAGTAGTAGTAGTAGTAGTAGTAGTAGTAGTAGTAGTGGTAGTGGTAGTAGTAGTAGTAGTGGCAGCAGCGGGATACAGCTGTAACCGCACCAACTACGGGAGATATAGTAAGAACCAACAGTAGAATCTGAGATGGTAGTAATAAGAGCAGCATTAGCAACAGTAGCAGAATCACAAACAGTAGCAACAACAATACCAGCAACTGCAGCAGCAGTCGTTGCTATAATAGCAACAGTAGTAGCAGCAGCAGCCGGGCTAATTTCAGCATCGTAATTAGTCTTACTCTTCTCATTAATTATAATGCCATCGTTTTATTTATATTTCATGTGAATAATTTACTAAGGATTAGAAATATTTTCGTCCCTTGTTTAAAATGAGGAAAGCATGATTTGAAGGGATTTTTCTTGCTAATTTACCCGGTCATCACTACTTCGCAATGCCGGGAATGGATCATTTGTGTACCTCTTGCCGTCTTTGCATGTGGTAGCCGTGTCGCATACTTCCTCTACCGAAGGCTCTCTTACTTAGCTTTTCACTAAAATTCATTTTTATAGAATGTCAGGCTGTTGGGTTACGGAAGGCACAGATCTGTTGCTCAAAGATATGGCATATATATGTGTATATATATACATATGTATATATACAGACATATATATTTCGTATATATATGTATACTTATATATAGATACATATGTCATGTATATATATATATATATATATATATATAT
>NC_068986.1:110527082-110531178 GCF_001194135.2 Octopus bimaculoides
TACATATATATATATATATATATATATATATATATATGTGTGTGTGTGTGTGTGTGTGTGTATGCATGCATGCATGTATGGATGCATGCATTTATGTATGTATGAATGAATGGGGGTGCGTCTTTGTGTCTATGTTTGCTTTTCAACATCACCCAACAACGTCCGGTGTTCCCATCCATGTAACTTAGCGGTTCGGAAATGTAACCAATTAAATAAGCACCAAATCTAAAATAACTATCCGGATCGATTTGTTCGACTCTAACCTTCAAGATGATGCCCCAGTATGACCGGATTTAATGAGTGAAACGCCTAAAATACACAAGATAACTAACGATGGTTCGTTGCACGCCTTTACTGATATCTTTAACAGTTGAAGGTGAATGAAATGATCAAGCGAGTGATACAGGGAGCGGGTGTCTAGGTAAAAAAAAACTCCAGCATCGACGGTAATAATAGCACCGATAGCAACGCTACAATAGCCACAACAACAGCAGCAGCAATAATAAGCCGCAGCAGTAATAAGGACAACCTCAGTAACACAGTAGCAAAACAGCAGTAATAGAGGCGTTAGCAACGACGAGATTGACAATAGATAGAGATGCGACCACGGCAGCAGCGACATCTACATCGAAAGCAACAACAACAACAGCAACAGTCACAACAAGAACAGCAGCAGCAGCAACAACAACAAGAATGACGACGATGACAACAACAACAACATCAGCAGCACCAAGAAAAGTGACAAGATCGGCGGTAAGCAGAAGAGCAGCGTCAACAACGGTGCTTTGCAGCAGCTTAAGACTGCATAAACAGCAGAAGCAAGAGCAGCAGTAGCCGTAGCAGCAGACACATCAGCAACGGAAAAAGCATCACGTGCAGCAAACGGATAAACTACTGCAGCAAATATAGCAGTGGAAGTAGCGGAAGCTGCAATGAGAAGCAGCAACTGCAACGGCGAAAGAAATTTCAGCAGCAGGGACATCAGTAAATGTAAGATAGACAACAACCATAGCAACAAACGAGAAACAATGATAACAGCTACAAATGGAGCAATGACGACGACGACGACGATGACGACAACAACGGCGGCAGCAGCAGCAGCAGCGACAACAGAGGTTATATTGCAACGGCTGCAATAACGGACAAGAGCAAAAATAACAACTGCAACAACAGCGACAACAACGACTTCAGATGCAGTAGCTGCTGCAACAGTGACAAAAATGACTGCAAGAACAGCATCGGCAACAAAAGAGCAACAACAACAGGAAGGGAAACAAAAATAATAATGACAACCACAACAACAACAACGCGAAAGGAACTGAGCACAAAATGGGGCTTCAGAGTCGTCATCCGGTCTGCTTGAAATAGCAGCCAAGTAATCCTAAAATCATGCCTTATCAAGTTAAGGAGGAAAGGACCAATTTGATATTGTTGTCCAGATTTATAGAAGGTGTTGAGGAGGAATGAAATGAGTTAGTCACGAACGAACATCGATGATGATCGATGTGAACGACCACAGCTGGCAAAATGTATAGGAAGAAAGAAGAGAAAAAGGAAAGGAGACATGAACATACACACCATGAGTAAGATAAAAAGAAGAAAAAAAGAAAAAGAAGAGGAAAAAAACAATATGAATGGAAAAGGGGAGGAAAATGTCGATGATGATGAAAAGAAGAAAAAGAGATGGGAGAAAAAGAAGATGAGGAATAAGAAAACAAAGAGAAAATTAAAGGATAAAAAAGAAGGAAAAGAAAACAAGAAAAGAAACAAAGAAAATGCGGAAAAGGATGAAGAAAAAGGAAGGGAAGAAGAAGAAGAAAAGGGAGAATATAAAAATAAAGGTAGAATAAAGAGGAAAAAGGAGAAAATGAAAAAAGGTAAAAAAAGATGAAGAAGAAACGTAAAAGAAGTGGAAGAGACTGATGGGAAAGAAAACTAAAGAAGAGGCAAAACAATAATAATAAAACAAAAACGAGGGTCTGCAAGATTCGCCTCTTAATTTTCTGCTGAAATTATCTTGAAGAAAATCAGAGAGAAAATGACAAAGTTTGAAGAATTCTCAGTAGAAGACACGTGATCTATTCTCTAATTTTGCAGGCAAATAAATATTTGCAGAGGTAATTTGCTGTCTTAACTGGCAATTCTAGTCATTATTGATTAAAATGCATCCGATTACCCCTCCGCTACTCTAAACCATTTTAACAAATCAGATTTAAAGACAAGCGAGTCTTTTTCGAGGTCAGGTTCAACTACTGGTAGACAAATTAATTAATTTTAAATGTTATCCTGAATGGAGGTGAATACTAATGATATTCTTATAAATTATATATAAAACGCGGAGGAGGACACAGAGGTTGTTTTCATGTCTATATTAGTTGTGAGGAATTAAAGGCATCGTCATTAGGGAAAGATAGTGTTGGTAAAGTAAAGCGTTACTGTGTCCAGTGCTAGGACCCATACTACCTGTTACCTGGTTTCCTCTGCATGTAAGTGAGCGAAATGAAAACATTTTCCTTCAACAAGACGCCATTGATCCGCCGCTTTATTCATTTGCAGTGGAGTGATCTGGAGGAACGGGAAAATGAAGGGTTTTGCTCAAGGACACAACGCACCACTCGGTTCCGGGAATCAAAGTCACGATCTTCCGATTATGAGTAGAACTATCTAACAAGTTGGCTATGCCCCTTCTCATAGTATAGGTGTTGGTCCTTTATATCAACTCGGTGCTGAAATACTTATATGGTAGAGGTACGTTGTCAGTGTTCTAGAATTATCAAAACATACTGATTACGGTTCATTAAAGAGGATGTAGTACAGGGTGAGTTCGTTGTGGTTGGTACTGTATGGATTGAAAGTCACTGAGAATTAGTTTATTCAAGACGGTAGTTAAAGGAGATCGAATCCACTTGCAAGTATTTTGAGATTTCAATTACACTTGAATCCCAAAAAGGAAATGCCTTACAGATTAAATATTTTTCAACTCTAAGAACAAGGCCCGAAATTTTAGGGGAGGGGGCCAGTCGATTAGATCAACTTCAGTACGCAACTGGTACGTGATTTATCGACCCCAAAAAGATGAAAGGCAAAGTCGACCTCGGCGGAATTTGAATATAGAGATTCAATATTACCACAGGGTTCATGTAGCAATTGAAGATGGAGCCAGATATCATGGATTGATTCGAAGTCTATTAAGAGTTCATGCATTAATTAGATGTTGATACAGACTTAGTACGGCTGTTCAGTGTCAATCTATAATTCATATAATTCATGTAAGGATGCAACATTGAACTAGAGATCGTGTAATGATAGAAAGTCGACCTCAAATTTATCTTGTAATTTAATCATGACTCTGACTTCATTTGATTATTCGAATCAAACCACTCTGTTGATCGAGAGTTCGTGTCACGGTGTTTCTTTGACCAAGAGGTCATGTAACGGTTCAAACTCGATCTAAAGTTCATGCAGGAAAACTGTTGTATAGTCACTGTGACTGCAAGAAATAGTATCTGTGCGGCTCTTAAATGGCACACTACGACCTTAAATCAGTAAAGGGCACCTTATGTAATATGGCGCTATATATCTTTAAAATAAGGAAGGTTCACAGTTGGAATGACTTGCTTGATCAGGGATTTTATGAATTAAACGGTTGGCAGAAAAAAACAAAACAAAACGCTATTATGTTATTTTACGCTACGGTCGCCTGTTTCTGCATGAGAACTTGAGCACTTCATAGCAGGAAACAGAATAAGAAACATTTGCAGCTGGCTTCAGAATAAAATGCCCAACTTTTCAACATTAAATATACAAATATAATTCGCATAGGATATAAACGGTGTGAGTTCAATCATATAATAATATAAATAAATAATATATATACACACACACACACATATATATATATGCATATATACATACATATACGTACATACCTACACACACACACGCACACACGATGGAGTTCGAAGCAGTTTCCGTTAATCAAGTTCACACACATGGCAATTTTCTGCCCTGGGCTATAGTAGAAGACACTTGCCCAGGGACCACGCAGTGGAACTGACCCACAAACCACCTGTTTGCAAAACAAGCGTCTTGACCA
>NC_068986.1:110531188-110532255 GCF_001194135.2 Octopus bimaculoides
TATATATATATATATATATATATATATGCATATATACATACATATACGTACATACCTACACACACACACGCACACACGATGGAGTTCGAAGCAGTTTCCGTTAATCAAGTTCACACACATGGCAATTTTCTGCCCTGGGCTATAGTAGAAGACACTTGCCCAGGGACCACGCAGTGGAACTGACCCACAAACCACCTGTTTGCAAAACAAGCGTCTTGACCACACAGTCATGTGTACGCCTGTCTGTCTGTCTAAATTAGATTTTCTAAGGGTTAATCAACAAGAACAACAAAAACATCTACAACAACAGCAACAACCAGGCAACCAGCCAACCAGCCAGAGAAATATTGGGGAAAGTGTCAGTATGTAACAAGTGGGTAGCAACAGAAATTGGTAACGATGGAACTATCATCAACGGTTCGATGACTAATAGAGAAGAAAACAAAGTCACAACAGAACATTGAGTGGAATAAGTAGGTCATGGTGTGGAAGGGTTGCTGGGGTGGTTGGTGTGCTCGTTTACAATGTTCATCTGTGTGTGTGTGTGTGTGTGTGTGTGTAATACAGAGGTGGGTGTTGTTAATCTAGTGTTTGGGGGTAGGGTGCGGAAGATGGCGAATGAGTCAGACAATTTTGGACTCAGAGATCGAAAAACGATTTTTTTTTTCAGAAAATTAATAGTAATTGTATAATAATATAAACTTATTCCATTTCGATGCCAATTATAGATTAATCAGGTTGTTTTCAATTGTTATTGTTACTGTCGCTCTTGTTGCTGCTATAATAACAACAACAATAAAAATAAATAAATAAATAAATAATAATAATAATAATAATAATAATAATAATAATAATAATAATAATAATAATAATAATAATAATAAAAATAATAATAACAATAATAATAATAATAATATTAATGATAATAATAATAATAATTGTTACTATTATTTTGTTCTTGATTATATTGCTGTTACCAATATTTTGTCATTCTTCTTCTTCTTCTTCTTCTTCTTCTTCTTCTTCTTCTTCTTCTTCTTCTTCTTCTTCTTCTTCTTCTTCTTCTT
>NC_068986.1:110532391-110533086 GCF_001194135.2 Octopus bimaculoides
TTATTATTGTTATCATCATCATCATCATCATCATCATTCTTCTTCTTCTTCTTCTTCTTCTTCTTCTTCTTCTTCTTCTTCTTCTTCTTCTTCTTCTTCTTCTTCTTATTATTATTATTATTATCATTATTTTCATTTTTTTATTATTGTTGTTGTTATTATTAATTTATTATCATTATAATTTCTTTTATTGGCCTCAAGTTTTTAATGGCCTCAAGGTTTGGGAAAGAACAAAAGTGAAACAGCAAAGAAAAAACAAAAAAAAAAACCAAATAGGGAAGGGAGAGAGAGAGACGGGGAGGAAGTAGGGAAGGGAAATAGGAAAATGTACGTGGAATTAAATAGATAGATCAAGTAAACAACAAACAATTATAAACAAAAAAAAACAGCGCCAAAATATTTTTCTGATAATAGAGCAAGAATGTAAGACCACAAATTGGACCCCAAGACTGAGAGGTTAATATATAGGTTCAATCGTGGAAATTAACGCATTTTCTTGGGTAACCGTGAGACAGCTGAAGGGCAAGTGATTCTTACAACTTTCTCACAACTTTCGCCGCCAAAAGCTGATTAGTTTTCACAAGAAAATTTAGACGCTCCGTTTCAGTCACTCTCAGAGGTGACTGACAGAAGAATACATCCCTTACGGTGTGTTTGTCAATATTTACGCACACATACACCCACACACACACACA
>NC_068986.1:110533096-110534707 GCF_001194135.2 Octopus bimaculoides
ACACACATATATTTACTTACAAGGTGAACAAAAGTGTACGTACGCCGCTCTATGTATATATAAATCCAAAAATTGCAACAAGAACGCAGCAAACATCAATTCGCTTATGCTCATCTGCTATGTTTCTGCCTGAAGACTTTCACACTACAGACACCAGTTCATTACTCTTTTACTCTTTTACTTGTTTCAGTCATTTGACTGCGGCCATGCTGGAGCACCGCCTTTAGTTGAGAAAATCGATCCCAGGACTTATTCTTTGTAAGCCTAGTACTTATTCTATCGGTCTCTTTCTGCCGAACCGCTAAGTTACGGGGACGTAAACCCACCAGCATCGGTTGTCAAGCGATGTTGGGGGAACAAACAAAGACACACAAACAAAGACACACAAACACAGACACACAAACACACACACACACACACACACACACACACACACATATACATATATACGACGGGCTTCTTTCAGTTTCCGTCTACCGAATCCACTCACAAGGCTTTGGTCGGCCCGAGGCTATAGTAGAAGACATTTGCCGCGCAGTGGGACTGAACCCGGAACCATGTGGTTGGTAAGCAAGCTACTTACCACACAGCAAGTCCTGCGCCATTATGTAACATTTTCTCCATATGTTTTTCTTTGTTCTACACATTCGCTTGCTTTCACCCCCATCATTTAATGATCGTAGCTTAGATTTTTGGAGCCAGCCAGATTTGACCAGTCTCAAAGGTAACCGTCCGAAGTTGTAAGTATGATCTGGAAACTTGACTGATGATCGAGGGCTGCGAATGACTCATCCTTGATTTCTCCAGTCCTTCTTAGTATCACCTGTCTGTCCGGATGTTTTATTGTCGTCTGCTGCGTTTTTGTTCAATTTTTTGAATTATGTGTGAGTGCAGTATACGTTACCGAGGATCTGAAATCGCAGCAAAACAGTGATATCTACCGTTCTCGTTCACCAATAGTTTTTCTCGTGTCACTTAGTTTTGAGCCATGTTTAGTTTTTAACTCTGTACGTCCTAAAGGGATTTTCCCTGAACGAAATGCCGTAGCCTGAAGGTTTTTTGAACAAAACACACGCATTATGTGACATAAATGTTACTTATATTATTAGAGCTGCTTCCAACTTAACATTATATACATGTACACACACATTTCATGGACAGACACTAATACACGTGCACATATTAGCTGTTACACATATGCGTTTACCCACACATACAGACACATACACATACACAGAGGCTCATGGAAGCTTACGCTCTCCCACACTTACATACATACGTGTTCGCCATCCACGCATATATACACTCACACACATCTGCATATACATACACATGCTTCGCAGCCTAGATCAGTCGGGTCACTGTTATCTCCCCTTCCATCGGCTTAGACTTTCCGGCATTCCCACATGTCGAACGCGTATTCCCGACATATTCTTCTCTCTTCTTCTTTTTCTCTCCGCCCTTTTTACCTCTCCGCCCTTTTTACCTCTCCGCCCTTTTTACCTCTCCTTCCTTTCTGTCGCAAAGCGTAGGATCGAAATCTCAAAAGACTTTTACTCAAGTTTCAAACTAGTACACCTGCTTTTTCTTTTTGGTGTATATATATATATA
>NC_068986.1:110535082-110539310 GCF_001194135.2 Octopus bimaculoides
ATATACATATATACAAATGTATATATATATACATATATATACATATATATATACATATATACATATATATAAATATATATATACATATATATATATACATACATACATATATACATACGTACATATATAAACTATTCAGCACTTCTTTTTTGCAGTCTTATAAATACTTTTGTCTCCATAAAAAGAGGAAAAAATATCTCTTGTCATATATATATATATATATGTATATATATAGGTGAGAAAGTTGGTATCTGAAAGCACGTGGTTGGATGTATAAAAGATAAACAAGAGTGAAAAAACTACAGAAGGCTTGTGTTACATGGTTAAAGTATATATTTAAATTATGTCAGAAAAATGTTATAAAATTATTTTGGTATATCAATATTGTATTTGGAGAAATGAAAGGATGAAAGGCAAAGTCGACCCCGGTGGAATTTGAACTCAGAACATAGCGGCTAGGAATTTTGCCCGGCGTGCTAACGGTTCTGCCAGCTCGCTCCCAAAATTCCCCCTCACAACCAGGGATTAGGTTGCAAGCTTTCCAGGCGGAGAGAACCAAGCTTATGTGGAAGTATTGACAGAAATCATATGTTGATGGTCAAAACGTAACATATTGTAAGTATATATGGTTGTAAATTTTCCTGTGTCCTCATAATCGTTTGAAGGCAGGACGAATCTCTCCTTTGCCTACAAGCCAGGCTTATCGTGAGCAGAGCTCGGCTGAAGGATCTCATTAAAAGCTATGACAAACAAATCAACAACTCAGAATGTTGAAAGTGTGCAAAAAATGACAGCCACCACAATAAATAGTAACAATAGAACGATTAATATTTCTATGACTAATGGAGAAGAAATATAAAAACAACGTAGAATGAAAAAAATCTAGGTCATGGTGAGGAGTTATTGGTGTGGGAGGCTGGTGCGGTTTTGGAAATGGTGGTGAAGATAATGGTGGTAGTGGAATAGTGGAAGATTCTGCAGAGAAAAGCAACGTTTTTACTGTAAGCAAAGTGAATTTCCAGCACAGTTAGCAGACCAATCAGTTCATTTTCAAGTTATTACTACTGTCTGCCACTCAGTTCAAACTCGCTTTCAGTTGGCAGAACAAACGCAGAAAATACCTTTCCACAGAAATCAAGGACATTTTACATTTTTTTTCTATTTCTTCTATATTAGACGTGGAAATATTAATTGTTCTATCGTTACTATTTATTGTCACTGTCATTTTGACTGCTAAAAATAACAACTAAATCCAGTGTTTCTTAAATCATATCTTAAATGAATTACCTGGTGCCTATTATTCGTATAATAGACATAATGGTACTTTTACTACACATAAATAGAGTAGACCATATCCAAAAGAAAGAAACCTGACTGATTGCTAGCAGTTCAATCACCACTATAATTCATTCTTAGCTGTCACTTCACTCTCTTTTTTTCTCGCCTCTGTAATATGCGAACGCTAATCCTCAGAGTCATCTAATTCTTTATCGCCTCTCTCGTAACTCTTCCATTCGTCACTCATATATTCGCTCCTCAGAGCAGGATTTAATTAATTTTTTAAATCAGTTTTTATTTCTAGAGTTTCATCTCTCCGGAATTCTCTTTCAACGGTCTTTACCTCTCAGAATGTGATCGCTTTGGAATTCTCTTTTCCCGCATTCTTTACCTGTAACGTTCGACTGTTAAATGTTCAAGGCGAACACCATCTGCAATAAACTCACTCGATCCTGGAAGTTCTTCAGCGTACAAGAACGTAGCCATTTCCTCGGGAGTTAACTATTCAGAAAACGTCAACTTGAAGGAAAATGCTCACATTATCAATGGAGAGGGAAAACTCGCCGGGTATTTAGGGCGTCGGATAGAATGTCTGCGCATTGAGTTCTCACACCTCAATGGACAGCAATTTTGTTTTTTTACTCTTTCCAGGCCGAGCAAATTCGATAAAATTCGTAACAAAACCAGACTGATAGAATTGTAATAACACTGTACCGAATACCTTGTGGTTTATCTCGAGTCCCTTCATAGCCTATGCATGTGGTAGACTTAATCTGTCCCCTATTTTAACACAACTATCTGACACATTATGTGCTTTAACGGATTCCACTCTGTTGCATGGATTTGATCCATGTCTCTATAAGAAGATCATTTGCTCACCTCATTCTCTGTGGCCCTCAAAGTATTATGTGCACAACTACTTTTCTCGTTAAAAATATATATATAAAAAAAAACACGTAGATGAGAATTTAATCTGTGTTATAGAGTGAAGTTTTGAAATAAAGAAGCCTGAAGGTTTAATGTCAGAAATTTATAACCGGAAAACCAGTTAGAAACAAACAAAGCAAAGACAATTCATTCGTTCTGAAATGATTAAATTTAGCTCAAATGACACGTGAGTAAATTGCAGATAGAAAACGGAAAATTTTCTTTCATTAGCGAACATTTAACTCCTTCCGCTCCTTGCCAAATATTTGAGTTTAACCAAATAGAAACAAATATTTATGATATCTAAGCTCATTCCATATTTATGGACTTCTGACCAATAAAATAATGGAACGTCATGGAAAATCAACAAGGCGAGGACCATGAAATATATAGCATCATTTATCAGGTTTATGATTTTGAAAGATCCTTTTCCATTAGTTAATTAAATATAAGAATTATCCTGAAATTTATACTAGCAAATATATAAATAAATAAATTTACCTATGTTTTCTTTTGTTTGTGTTGAGTATTTAAATTAGGCAAAAATACATTAAAATTACGCCAATTGACATCCTTTATGACTGGAAATAAAAACAACATATTTCTAAATCTAAAATTTCGTAATTTTCCTAAAAAAACACTATCTAAATAAGTAAAAAATAAGAACAAAAAAAAAAAACACTCTAAGAGATTTTAACATTCCGCTTGAAATTCAATTGTGAAAATTTTGTGTTTCACCGAAATAAACATAATTTTATTTCATGGCACACACACCTATACACAAACATAGAAAACAAAAATCTCTCTCTATATATATGTAAAAAAACCCCCAACAAACAAGAAGAATAGCATAATATGTATCTATATTTCTTACTAAATGACATGTATAGCCTGTTATATCAGCAGAAGAAGAAACAAATGCTTGTTTATAACGCTTCTCTTGCAATTATCTCCAATCGCATAGATATACGATAACACATTAATTCAAATACCCAATTATATTTTATAGACACTCTCCGTTTGTTTTCAGATTTTTAAGGAAATTTCCATCAATCACACTGAAAACAGAGTACGTTGAATACATAAATATATAAGTGCCATAACTTCGTAGTTCTATTATTTTCTTAATGTTTTCCAATAAAATACCCTTTCACATTCATCCATATTTCAAAATTTACTTCCAATAACAATGAAGCAGACTATTTTTTTAAATTCTAGTTTACACATTTTATTTGTTTTGTTATTTTGTTCTTCCTTATATTCACAACATATACACGCAGACTTCAAATAGAAGTGCATAATAAAGCTAAAGTGACTATACAGCAGTTATTATACATATACTTGTGTCTATTATACAGTTTGTATAGACGTGGCTATATACATACGCGTATAGCAGTGTTTACCTTAATGTAAGTATATTCGATTATGCGAACGAATTTGATAAATTGCAAAATATATCGATTAATATTTCAAGTAATAAAATAGTACATGAAAGCGGAATGGTAAATACATGCATATGTTCAAATATAGACCGAAAGACGGCGAGTCGGAGATACAAACACAATCAGTACATGCTTAACATAAAAAAATATGCATAAACAGTTATATATATGTATATATGTGTGTGTGTGTATGTGTGTGTGTGTGTGTGCGTATGTGTGTATATATGTATATAGTATATATAGTATATACATACTGCTCTTTATGCGTGTGTGTGTGTCGTGTGCGTGTGAATGCGTGTGCGTGTGTCTAGATAGACGGACGCTATGTTTATATATTCGTTTATATATCTAGCAATGTGCACGCGTTGGAAGGCGTATGTTTGTACGTACATGTGTGTGTGTGTGCGCGCGTTCTTGTTTGCAGGTTCTTCTCTATGTTATTTTAGTCTTTCTCTTTCTCTCGCCCGAATTTTACTGTTCCCTTTTATTCTCCCAATTATTGTCTGTATATATCGTTTCTCTCCCTCCTCATTTCCTTTTATTGTTCTTTCTTTCAGCCTTTCTTTTTTCTCTCTGTATAT
>NC_068986.1:110540308-110541328 GCF_001194135.2 Octopus bimaculoides
GCATATGAGGCCTATCGATGGTTTCGCTATAAAGTCCTTCTTAATATCTTTGAGGTTGAAGCGTGGAGGTGTAGGGCACCTTGGTTCCGTTATATATATATATATATATATATATATAAATTTCCTTAAACGCCGCCTAGAATGCTACATCTTTTGCGTGATGCGGATATCATTCCGTCAATATTGCACACATGGTCTTCGCATCAATTTGAAAATCCACTGATGACTTGGCCCCCGTGCTATCTGCCAACTACAAAAATCGAACTCAGAACAGCTAGCAATGTTAAGCCACAACTATTTGACCACAACCAGTCCACTTTTCTTTAATAGTATACAAAAATACGTCAAAACGGAAGCGCATCGCATGTATTTCAAACGTTCACTGGAGAAATTTCTTCAAAAGATCCCGGACCAACCGCCTACACGCGGATGTCTCCAACAATAATAATTCTTTGCTAGAGTGGGCCATGGTGACCCATATATGACTAAAATATTTCAGCAGATGGTGTTATTAAGTTCGACTTGGCCTGGGCCTATACTGGCCGAAACTTAACAAAGTCATACACACACAAACACACACACACACACACACATATATATATATATATATACATACATACACACATACATATGAATATATATATGTGTACTAGATTGTTACAAAAATCAGTGACAGTAAGATGATGATAATCGGGCCGAAAATTCGAAGTCACTCTCAGCACTCTTTTGGAATCTAACAAATATGTTCTCAACAAATGCATTGAGTAATTCTTCGTTTTAATTCAAAATTACTTGTATTAAAACTTGACTTCAGAAACAAGTATCAAAATGTGTGTATGTGCATATGCATGATTGTGTGTGTGCATATATACATATATATATGTGTATACACACATACACGCACATACATATGTATATATATATATATATATATATACACATGCATATATATACATACACACATATATATATATATACATTTATATATATATATGTGTGTGTGTGGGGGTATATATATAT
>NC_068986.1:110542216-110545307 GCF_001194135.2 Octopus bimaculoides
TATATATATATATATATATATAAGAGGAATAACCACCAGAGAGATGGTCTCACTGCGAAGAATACGTTCTCAAGACATTTCAGCAAAGGCTAGAATGTAAAACGAGCAAGACAAAAGATACGAAATTTGGCAATAATCTCCATACCTAGGTTTCACGATTAATATTCGCAAATGTGAATGTCCGTTGTTCATCAGGGAAGCCGTTGCATGGAAAACTTAATTCACACAACTAGACACAAGACGTCCTCCCGAAAGAGAACCTGCATAAATTTCTACCAATTATATTGTAGGGTATATTTCAAATGTCTTCAATTTGGCGCACTGAAACCAGAAAGAATTCTGCAGTTAATAAATTTCCACCGTGAATTTACTGTTTAGAGAACCGCTTTGGTTTTTATTCCTGTTATATATGTATGCAATATAATTTCTTAATTTTCGGATTTTTTAAAGCATGCTTAAAACCACTGGTTTAAATTAATATTATTTAATATTAATTTCTATCCTGATTATTTTACATTATACACACACACACACACACACACACACACACACACACACACACACACACACACACACACATATATATATATGTGTGTGTATGTGCGTGTGTGTGTCTATCTTTCTATTTATTTATCTTTCTATCCTATATGTGCCTATCTTTCTCTCTGTTTATCTGTCTATCTGTCTATATTTCTATCTATATCTGTCTGTCTGTCTAGACACACATTTGCAATTTCGGACATGCTCGATTAGACATTTTCGTGTGGTCCATCACAATGATACTTCCAACCATCAAGGGAGAGATAAAATCTGTCTTAAGTGTAGTATAACCTGTGTGTGTGTGCGTGTGTGTGTGTGCGTGTGTGTGTGTGTGTGTGTGTGTGTATGTGTGTGCGTTTGCGTGTGCGTGTGTATGTATATCTCTGTGTGTGTGTATGTGTGCACGTGTAATTGTGTGTGTTTACAGATTGCTCTATTTTATAACACGAACACTGGGAGATTAAAATAAAACCACCAATATCTGTATATGTCAAATGACCATATGTTCTCGAACAAATTCTTTTATTTTTTACTCATGTGTTTCATCAATGCAGCTTTGACTTTGAACAAGAATCGTGCCGCTTAGAAACATATAGAAAGAAATTATTAAAATACAACGTTTTTACTCGAAACCGTAAAGGTGTTTACATCGTTCAAATAAGAAGCAAATGTAAAAAGTATGATGTTATGGTGTTTTGTTAAAACGGGATGGAGATTATGATAAATAGAAATTCTTTTTCTTGTTCCTTGTGAAGAGAGGTAGAAACAGTTATTTTGGCTTCTGCCGTTTCGTTTGTCTGAATATGTCATTTACTCGTTCCATTCATTGGACTGCGGCCATGCCGTGGCACTACCATGCAGATATTTAATCGAACAAATCGACTTCAGTACTAAAGTATTAATTAAGTCGATTAATTATTCCATCGGCTTTCACCTGCCGAACCGTTAAGTTACTGAAGCATAAAGAAACTCACACCTGTTATGAAGCGGTTGGGGATGGGTGCAGGCCCAGACCCAAAGACGCAGTTTCTGTTTAAAAATTCCCTCACAAAGTATCGTTGATGCTAGGCTAGAGTAGAAAACACCTGACCAAAATATCAGGCAGTGGCTATGCCTTGTATCTTTGAGCAAGAGACTTCATTTCACGTTCTTGCAGTTCATTCTGCTGGCAAAAGTGAGTTGTGCCTGTATTTCAAAGGAGGCCAGCCTTATTAAAGTCTTCGCCATGCTGAATTTCCCTGACGAACGACTTTAAGGGTACGACCACCTGCAATTTAATACCACGGGTAGCCTGATCCTTTGATTTTCTCAACTGGAACATCTAGCAGTCTATCTCTCTCTGTGTTTCTCTCTCCCTCTCTTTCTCTCTCTCTCTCTCTCTCTCTCTCTCTCTCTCTCTCTCTCTCTCTCTATCTATCTGTATATGTATATATGTATATATTTGTATTTAACTATCTGCGCATAGATTTATGCAAAAATGTATCAGTCTTTATATTCGAAAGCTTGCTCATGCTTATATAAACACCATCTGAGCAAACGAACTCACCTCTCACTCACCACAAACACAAACAAAGACATATTTGTGCTATATACATTTTGCTTATATGTATACACATATACACACACATGCTAACGTACAAATATACCTACCTATACTAACATTCATCCATATATATTTATACGTATATGTCTGCATGTATTTGAAATATACGTGGGCTTGTGACTGTGTGTGTAAGGGAGTGTGTGAGTGCATGAGAACATGTGTGTGTGTGTGTGTGTGTGAAGTGAATGTCTGTGTTGTAATAAAATTTTATTTCGTCTAATCACGTCATTTAACCATTTAGAGTGTACTATAAATGATTAGAGAATATTTTGGCTTATGAGCGGTGTCTATTTGAAATAAACGGAAAATATGTAATTCGTAAATATCAATTAGAAAACTATGCCTAGGTCTCTGTTGCAGTAGACATTCTAAGGTGAGTAGATATGTCTGGGAATAAATACAGGTAAGTATTACGAAACACGTTGAAGTCTGGTAGTATTTGGCCACGAGGCCACAAGAAGGTGAATATAGAAGAATTATGCATACGTACACGCATACGCGTGTGTTGGCTTGTATATATATATATATATATGCACATGCGTCTATGTATTACAAAATAACAGTATACATGTGGGAGTGTAATTGCATGGGTTTCTGTCTCCAGGTCTTTCTCCATTGGCTGCGTTGGATTCTGAGCAAGGAATGTTTGGTTCAAGGTGCTTTTGACCACCGCATATAAGATATATTTGTGAGCTTATTCATGTGATTTGATGATATCACACAATCCATCAACGGCAGTTGTAGACCGTACAGAACACTGAGGAATGTAGACTGAGCCTTTAGCTAAAAAAGTGCCTTTTTCCGATACGCATGCCAACCGACAGCTCTTTCAACAACTATACATAAGTTACCTTTCTCACGACAAATTACTGCACCAAGGAGAGCACTTATTAGTGCATATATATATATATATATATATATATATATATATATATATATATATATATA
>NC_068986.1:110545340-110547130 GCF_001194135.2 Octopus bimaculoides
CAAGAAAGTATGTTCATGATCACCTTTTACGAAACTTCATTGACTTTCATATATTTATATTGATATATATATATATGGGTGTGTGTGTGTGTGTGTGTGTGTGTGTGTGTGTGTATGCGTGTGTGTTAATATATATATTCTTTTATTTCTTTCAGTCCTTTGAGTGTAGCAATCCTGGATACCAACTTTAGTCGAACAAATCGACCCCAGCACTTAATCTGTCGGTATCCTTTGCCGAACCACTAAGTTACGGGAACGTAACCACACCAGCATCGGTTGTCAAGCGGTGGTAGGGAGACAAACACAGACACACGGATATATACATACATACGTAAGCAGCTCAAATCCAACCTCCCTTACCAGTTTAGAGAAGTTATAGAAAAGAATTTCACAGAAATTCAAGATACTATTCGATTATTAATTCACACCGAATCAGAATAGGGTTTTCTAACACAAAAATCTTTAACAAATCATCTCTTCGGATAGTAATAAGTTGTTAAATATAAATCCACTTATTAATAATACTAACATTGATTTTGTTAACACTAACCATTCTTTACATAATAATAACAGCGGGGTTATTGCTTCTGAAATTGACTCCAATCGCATTCGTTTTCTTAACAGTAATTCTAAGACTAAAACTCTATTTAACAATGTAAATTTACTTCCAGTTCTGACGTCGTCTTTTTACGGAGGTAGTTCTTCATTTCAGTTGTCCAAAAGAATATCTAATCATTACTCTACATTTAGGCATATCAATAAACGTAACAATACTGGGCTTAGTAAATTAATTTGGTATATAAAAGATCATAATAAACAAATTCTCTTGGAAGGGAATATCCTCTCTATTTCTTTACCGTATGATAAAGGCAAATCTTTTTGATAGCCTTGTAACAGTGTAATTTGGCTTGTTCTGTTCACAGAGAATCTCCTTGTAAACACGTTTATAGAACGCGTTTATCGTTGCAAACATTGGCAGAAACAAACTTTTAGTTCCTATAAGTGATTTCTACCATTCTATAAAATTAAACCTTTGACTGTCGTCTTACATTTCACTTCCTCCAAATATATCTGCTTCCATGCTTTTAATCTTTATTCTAATACACCTATCACTCTATATCTCTCCACTCTTAGTTTTTTTGTTAATTTCTTACTTTCTCCTCCTTCTCTTTCTATAAACTACCTTGGCCTTGCATCTACTAACAGTTTTTAAAAAAAGAACAAAAAAAACTTGATAGCGTTCCCTTCATCATATACGCAGTCACCACATTCTGTTAAAATGTCTTACTGATGTAAATTATTTACATCATTTGCATTTGACGGATATTTGTCCTCATCTTGTTAACACAATGTTTCGGCTGATATACCCTCCAGCCTTCATCAGGTGTCTTGGGGGAAATTTCGAACCTGGGTTCTCATTCCTAAAGTACTTTTTGATATTATTATTATTATTATTAAGGTCACTACCTGGAATTGAACTCGGAATCTTGGGGTTAGTAGCCTGCACTCTTAACCATTATGCCATATTTCCGTGCGCAATTATGGAGTCAATTTTTAGGGCTTATAAATCTAATATTTTCCTATCCTTCCTTAATACCAGTTCCCATATGCTATTCATATATGTACTCGGTCTGCTTAGGAGGTTGTTGTGTCCAAGCATATGTACTGCTTCTTTTAGTTTTCGTATTTTCTAGTGGTGTTCCCTGTATATTATTTGAACTTCATCTCAAGGGGAGGTGGTCTCCATTTTTCCATACATGATCAGCTATACCTGATTTATCCATATCTCC
>NC_068986.1:110547870-110548372 GCF_001194135.2 Octopus bimaculoides
TATATATATATATATATATATATATATATATGTATACACACCCTCACACGAACACACAAATCATGCAATAAATACATCTTGTTTGTCTTGTCAATAACGAAATTGTATACTAAATGCGTGTGTATGTATGGATGATTATGTATGTATGTATATATGTAAGTGCGTGTGATACATACACATACACGCAACCACATCCACAAACATACCCCCCACACATAAATATATACATATACATACGTACATATATATATATACATATATATGATATATATACATATATATACACATATATATATATACATATATACACATATATATATACGTATATATATACACATATATATATATATAGGATGATACACATTGTGAGAGACAAAAATAGTGAAAACTAGAGCGACGAAGACAGAGAGACGAAGCGAGAAAGGGCAATATATAAACTATTGACACGTGACACATATATAGTTTTACATATATACGTATATATATATATATATATATATAT
>NC_068986.1:110548382-110548812 GCF_001194135.2 Octopus bimaculoides
TGTGTGTGTGTGTGTGTGTGAGTGTGTGTGTGTGTGTGTGTGTGTATCTGAAAAGATATGAACGTAGACTGTCAGGAAAACAATGTTACCGTTACTAAGCAGTGTCATTTGTCACGGTTGTATAAAGATATCAAGGAACCGGAGAGTCTTATTAATTATAATGTAATTTACTCCGATGCAAGCTTATAAAATGTCAATAGGAATATTGAAAATAGACGTGAGTGTTGTCATGACAACAAGATCGATCACACACACACACATTCTGCGATACATTTATTATGGAGGAAAATACATACATATGCGCATGTGTATATATTCATGTGTGTGTGTATATATCCGGTATATTTATACCTATCAATATATATATACATACATACATACATATATATATATATATATATATATATACATATGTGTATATATGTGTATG
>NC_068986.1:110548822-110550140 GCF_001194135.2 Octopus bimaculoides
ATATATACATATGTGTATATATGTGTATGCATGTGTATCAATATTCATATAAGCACATATAGATATGCATACACACACGCAGACTCACACACACACATAATTGAAATTTATAAAAAAAATAAAAGAGGAAGACAGGTCTATGAACAAGAAACGGGTGTATAAGTTTGACGCTTGGGAAAATGAAAAAGTCTTTTACGTTTCGAGCCTACGCTCTTCAAAAGAGATGAATAAAAAGAAATAAATAACTAAATATGTGTGTGTGTGTGTGTGTGTGTGTGTGTGCGTGCGTGCGTGTGTGTGCGTGTGTCTTTATGCCGATATGTATGTATGACTATATATATATATAGGTAAAATTTATTCAATAATTATTTATCAGTGACTAACATGTGTACTAAGAGTCAAAAGACATAACTATTTTTAAATATATTAGTGAAACATACACGAAGAGAAAAAACACCATGTGGATTTCTTGCATGCTAAAAATGGCATTCAAAACCTAAAACCATAAAAGAATATTCTTACAATAACGCACGTTGATTTGTACACGAGAAATTCATTTGGTTAAATAAAGCATAAACATTATATTTGTAAGTTTCGCTCTTACTGACCAAATAAATCAACTAATAAGATATCTAACTGATTATTTTAATCATCCGTAGGTCAATAGTAAGGTCGCTAATTAAATGCATAAACATAAAAATGCAATACTTACCGAAAACACAAAGTAGACCCATACGCACTCAGTTCCATGTCTATACATCCTGGATTTATCTCAGAATACCCTGAAAACAATGTGCGACATCAGAGTAGGATAGCAGTAAATAAATTCAAACGTATACATCTGGCTGAAGAATTTAAATATTTAACTTGATAAATATAAGCGGAAATTACAAAATAGTCATTTACCACTCGCTAGCATGCGAAATAAGAGTCAAAAGAGATAAGTATTTTAAAATATATGTTACATATATTATATACATGGATATATATATATATATATATATATATATATATATATTCTTTTATACTTCTAATTGTTTCTGTCATTTGACTGACGCCATTCTGGGGCACCGACTTTAATCGAGCAAATCAACCCCAGGGCTTATTCTTTGTAAGCCTAGTACTTATTCTATCGGTCTTTTACCGAAAAGTTAAGTTACGGGGACATAAGCACACTAACATCGGTTGTCAAGCAATATTGAGGGACAAACAGAGACACACATATACACACACCCACACACACAGATATACACGTACACAGATACACACACACGCGCACGCACGCACACACACACACACACACACACACACACACACA
>NC_068986.1:110550178-110552587 GCF_001194135.2 Octopus bimaculoides
ATATATATATATATATATTCGACAGGCTTCTTTCAGTTTCCGTCTACTAAATCCACTCACGAGGCTTTGTCCGCCCCTGGATATAGTAGAAGACGCTTGCCCAAATTGCCACGCAGTAGGGTTGAACCCTAAACCATGTGGTTTGTAAGCACAAACACACACGCACACACACATACACACACACACACACACACACACACACACACACACAATCACACATGTATATATACAGAGAAGGAGAGAGGGAGAGAGGGAAAAATAAAGAAATGGAGTTAAATGCAGGTGTTATTCAAATCTTTATACTTCCGACATATGTTTCGATTTAAACGTTGGTATTATTCCAGAGGGAATGAAATGATGTAAAACAATGAGTTCTAGTCAGGAAAAAAAGTGAGAAACAAAACACATCAATAAGCCATTTTAACCGAATGTGATTACTGCGTATATGATGATGGGAAATTTG
Source organism: Octopus bimaculoides (assembly GCF_001194135.2). Classification (NCBI taxonomy): domain Eukaryota; kingdom Metazoa; phylum Mollusca; class Cephalopoda; order Octopoda; family Octopodidae; genus Octopus; species Octopus bimaculoides. The sequence goes on from NC_068986.1 coordinate 110,550,642, forward strand.
GCAAGTTATTTCTTTTTAAACCGCTAATAGGTTTCACGTCAAATGCAATTTATAGAAAGAGAAGGAGGAGAAAGAAAGAAATTAGCAGAAAACTAAGAGTGGAGAAATGTAGTGCGATAGCTGATTGGGAATATAGCTTAAAGGCGTGGAAATAGATGTATTCAGTGGAAATGAAATGTAAGAAGATAGTTAAAGGTCGAATGTTATAGAGTGCTAGAAAGGTATGATTTTGCCAATGATTGCAACGATAAACGCGTTCTTTAAACGTATTTTCAAGGAATTCTCTGAGACCAGGACGAGATAGAGTTCTTCGTTACAGAGCGGAAAAGAAAATTTACCTTTATCATATGGAAAGGACCTAGATAGAATATTCCATTCCAAATCAAATCGTTTATTATGTTCCGTTAGTAAATTAATTTGGTCTCTATTTCCTTAGACAGCTGGCTCGATTTGAAGAATCCGTTCGTGAGCCCCTCATACGACATTCTAACCACATATCTGTAGTATCGTAGCTGTGACTTCTCAATACAGAGAATTAGTGAGTCGAACAGATCTTCTCAATACCGAGAAATAGTGAATCGAAGAGATCTTCTCAATATGGAGAAATAGTAAATCGAGCAGATCTTCTCCATACGAAGATATAATGAGTCGAACAATAGATATTCGAGCTACGCATCGTCTCGAGTAACTTTACTCCACAGATCCTCCGAAAGAATCACTTTACGGCCGCTTGCATTCATGACCCAACCTTCATGGTTTGAATCACGAATTGAAGTTAGCAAACTTAATGGAATATTCTTGCCTAATATTCAACTTGGAAGATCGAACTACAAATGTTGATCGTACGAAGGAAATAAAATTTCTTGATCAGGATTTGAAAGCGGAACGTAGACGAATGAATATAGAAAACGCCATGAGAAATTTATTTTACTGATTCTGCCATTTCAACGCCCTCATGAACTGCAATAATACTATAATGCATGAAAATTCGATTGACCTACTGTCCGAAAAACAATACAAAAGATGTGAATAAAGAAAATAAGAAGAATGGGAGCTTGAAATAACCTTACCATAGTTTGGTGTGCCAGAATATGGACAGAAAACTGGAGAAAAAGAGAGGAAAACGATATTTTATTTTAGGAATAAAATTAAAAAAACAAAATATATATATCAGCAAAAGTTTAAGCAAATCAATCAATAAAAAGAAAAATAGAAAGTAATAAAATATCTCTAAACGAACAAAGTATGTGCTAAAGAAATTTGAGGTTTGCTAAACTCATCAATATTCTTGGCGTTCTCCTGCGTTTGAAGAGGAGTATTAGTCGTCTGAACAATGGAGGTCATTGTTGTTATCCACAAGTCCAGCTGTCAGAAATGACGCTGCAAAAATAACAGCTTCTGCTCCGCACGTTGTCGAGTGGACTACTAATGTGAGTTCAATATCGGACGGACATATAAGATACTACACTCAACACTTCTTTCTCGTCTAAAATAGACGTTGGAAAAGAAAAATATATGTAAAAAAAAAAAGACCACCAAAACAATAGCAAAAATAAAAATAAAAAACGGTCGTCTGCTTTAAAGAGTCTTCTCCAATTTCTTCTTTCATTTATTAATCTTGTTATTATTTCTTTTGGTTCATACGATATTTTTATCATCATATCCAATTTTCTTTTCACCAGAAATGGAGGAAGAAATACAACTCTACGTATGTATGCGAGTGAATATGTGTTGCGTGTTGTTTGCGTGTTGATAGGTGTGTGGTATATGCATCGAATTATGTATGTGTGAGAAAGATTTTCGAACACAATAGATATACATTTATCCGAAAAATACTTACAAATAATGCTTACACATGCTCGAATACAGCGACATACACACATGCATATATACATACAAACATACATACATATATACATACAAACATTATATATATATATCTGTAT
>NC_068986.1:110552597-110556034 GCF_001194135.2 Octopus bimaculoides
CTATGTACCTACCAACCTACTTATCTTTCTATCTATCTATCTATCTATCTATCTATCTATCTATCTATCTATCCATCTATCTATCTATATATCTATCTATCAGTATATCTATCTATCTATCCATCTATCTATCTATCTATCCATCTATCTATCTATCTATCTATCTATCGATCTATCGATCTATCTCTATCTTTTTCTCTTACATATTTATATTTGTGTATATGTGCATATACATATGTTCACATCTGCAAACACAGACACACTACACACACACATAGGAATTTAAACTTTCTTTCTCGATGACTGCTGGTATTAGCTGTATATTGGCGTATTTATTTACACGTCTGTGTTCAAATCCTGTGTTTCAATGATCGAAGGAAAATAACAGAAATATTAGTCAAATATTGAGATTGATTTTATTGTTTTCACTCCTGGCACTGAAGAATTCTTTTATTATTTTTTTTGACAACGTAACAGTTTCGTAATCAATACATAATTGTTTTGAAAACGCTCCCATTTCCACCCAGACACACTACTCAAATATTCCCTGATGGCCTGCTACAGCATTAGCCAAATCTTAAAAATTCTTGTAATGAACGATTCATTCTGAATATGAAGCATAAAATGTTTGAGGGAAAATCTATTTTCTTCTCAAATTCGATATTCAAACTTATGCGATTGGATACACGAAGCAGCGAGAGAAATTACATCAACATAAGATTTGTTCAAATAGTTTCAGGAGGTACTTGAATCTGTGATGAATATGAATGGAATATTTATCAAATATATTTTAAATGGTTTGAAATTTGTATTATTTTCTTCACTCCTTCGGGCTACAACTCACGACTTTTATTTTTTTCGGACTGGTAGACTATATGCACAATCATTAAATTTTGATTATGGTGTTTTAAGCCCTTTCTGACTTAAACAAGAAGTTTGTATCCAAATCTATGCCAGTGTCAGAGATGACGCTAAGATCTCAGAAAATGTAAGTGGCAAGAAGCAGGGAACGGATGGTTTGCGCTTCGATCTCTTGAGAGTAAAGTTGTGTAATAATCTCATTTAGTTTCGGCGTTATTTCATAACATCCAGACCTCAACAGTACTAACGGACTTTATCAGAAAATAGCTGGTATCATTCTCTTTGTCTCCAAATGTATACATGCTATTTTATGTGAATGTCTAGTAAGAAGTTTGCTTCTCAACAATATGGTTCCGGGTTCAGTCCTACTGCATGTCACCTTGAGCAAGCGTCATCTACTATAGCCTCAAGTCGAACATATATATATATATATATATATGTGTGTGTGAGTGTGGGTGTGTGTGTCTTAGTGTCTGTGTTTGTGCCCGTCACCGCTTGAAAACCGGTGTTGGTGTTTTTACGTCCCCGTAACTTAGCGGTTAGACAAAAGAGACCGATAGAATAAGTACCAGGCTTAAAATATAAGTACTGGTGTCGAAACATTCGATTAAAATTTCAAGGCGGTGCCCCAGCATGGCCGTGGTCTAATGAGTGAATCAACTAAAAGATACAAGACAAGAGAGAGAGAGAGAGAGAAAGAGACATACACCCATGTATATACATACATGCATATATATACGTGTGTGCGTGTGCATGTGTATCAATATACGTGGATACACATACACGCACAATCAAACACACACACGCGCATATGTGTTTATACACCCTTCAAGCTTAAAATTTCATATGACCATCACTACTTTCGCTCTTTATAGAACGTCTCAAAATCAGTTCTGCATATATGCTGTATTTCTTCGTATGCTTTCAATGTTTTGCGAAGCAGATATTTTTTGAAATTTCACGTTGTCAAATTAATTTACAACTTGAAATATCAAATAATTACGATGCCATATTTTTCTCTTGTGTCCGTGCTCCGTTTTTTTCTTCTTTAATCAATTTCTCTAATTCCGTATTTTTTCTTTCTTCTCGTCTACTTCCTTCGTTTACATGTTTACTTTAATGAAATGCTTTAATTTCTTTGAAAGCCTTAGAAACATTAATCAAATATATATCTTAGGTGTATTTTCAGTATTTATCATCTCTGATTTTATATTTCATTACCTTTTTCTTCTTCAAAGCATTATATTCCACAGTTAGCAAACCTGTCAATGTAAATATACAACTAGACATTACGTCCTCTGCTCTTTGTTTTCATCGCCATTTCTTTGGTTCTAAGTCTATTCACTGCTCTAAATGATTTAGTAAATAATTTGTAATTTTGAATGCTCTGATCTGTATATTTCCATCACCATTTCTCTAATTCTAACATGCTCCACTTATGCTTCTTCGCATACTTGTATTACATTTCCTAAAGGTGGTGAGCTGGCAGGATAAGGGTTCTGTCAGGAAAATTGCTTAGCCGCATTTCGTTAGTCTTCACGTTCCGAGTTCAAAATCCGGTGAGGTTAGCATTGCTTTTAATCGTTTCGGTGCCGATAAAATAAACACCAGTTGAACACTGGGGTCATATTATTGACTCCCTTCCTCTGAATTGCTGACTTGTGCAAAAATTTGGAACCAATTTGAAATTTCCTAAACATTCTGTAACCTTAATTTGCTTGAATTTCTCTTTCTGAAATAGCCGAGACAAATTTAAGAAACATATGTTACATCAAACCAGTGCGTGTATGCGCGCACATATTTGACACATATATATGTGTGTGTATGTGTATGTGTGTGTGTGTGTATCTGTGCGTGTGTGTGTGCGCGCGTGTTTATTGGCACACAGTTGATAAGTGAATTTGTTACCTCACTTTCAACGCAACCGTATAACCAGCGTATGGTCAATTTTCGATCATTCTATAAATATAAAATATTTATTTCTCAGTTCATACATGGATTAATTTTAACAATAAAAGTTTTTATAATTTTATTCGAGAAATTTTAAATTGTGATAGGAAATAATAGCTTCTATTTCTAGCAGACTGATTAAATGTCAACAAACATTTACTAATGTCTTTCAACATCTATATAACCGGTTAAACTATTTTATGAATCCATTATTTGAAATAATGCCAAAGAAATATTGAAAATCAAACAGGTTGGATGGGTCGTTCTGATCGAAGATATTGTTTTTCCAGCGTTTCTCTGGATTAAGCTTAATGAGAAACATTATCGATATACGCTATTTCTATTGGTAGCAGGTTGTGCGGATATGCAGCCGTTTCTTAAATGCAGTAAGTGCGTGAATGAAAATGTTTGGGATATTTCAAACGCATTGGATCCATATCATTTTCTTCTTTACATTGGATAGAAATACAACAATTCAAGCAGAAACTTGGAGTGTGCTACTTGCTGAACAAACCTACCTTAAAGGACCTTGAAGTCCCAAACAATTGTATCTTTGGTATATAGGGTATATACATAATACACACAAACACACACACACACACACACACACACACACACACACACAC
>NC_068986.1:110556817-110558161 GCF_001194135.2 Octopus bimaculoides
AGTATACATATGTGTGTGTGAGTGAGTGTGTGTGTGTGTGTGAGTGTGTGTGTGAGTGTGTGTGTGTGTGTGTGTGTGTGTGTGTGTGTGAGTGCATACAAAAAAACTGGCGCAATAGACTGCTTAAGATTTCCACCTTGTATGTAAGCAGTACATGGTTTGAACCCGCGCCCTTCCCAACATATGTAATGAATTTAACAAATTATTCGGTCGACTCAGGCATCTTGAAGTGATTAAAGTGGGCAGACGGACTGTTTATAGTCACGTCACACAAACAGTACCTGCATTTCATTTGTCCAGCATTGCTGCAATGCATTTTGCTAATCCAGTTTTAGTATTACTTGGAACGATCAGTCACTTCGAATGTTAATTCAACGAGTAGGTCATCCAGTCGATCTACCTGCCATCATTTCATAGGTCGAAATCGACAGGAAAGTCCATCGTTAGCATTGTTATGCACATATGTCATTATATACATTCCAACATTTCGTACGTGTGTGAACAGGTCATTCATGTTTATGATCAGAGAACAGTTACAGACCCCGAGTAGAAGCATGTCATCCGTACCAAACATAAGGAAATATTCGTAGAGGGCAAGAGGTCCAGTTTGGTCAGGAGGTCCAGTTTGGTCAGGAGGTCCAGAGAAAAACTGAAGCACACACTGTCTTGTGTGTGTTTCAGGTTATGACGTAAGTCCAATCATGATAATATGAAAACTGCTCATGTTCAGTAAAACCTAGACTCCGATTTTTTATAACTTTGAATAAATCAAGATATGGTAGAAAATGGAATACAAAGGGTCTCTGATATTTTCCTGTAACTTTTACCTGCTTTCCACTGTTCAATAAATAAGTTTTTCACTGAATTTGTGAGTTCTTAACTTTACGCCATTATTACGACACTACTTTATGTTGTCTCAGTGCTGAATGAAGAAGCGAGCGTTTTGACACTTACAAATGACCACTGATAAGATTATTGGAACAAACGAGAAATTTCTAGTAAAAAAATTATTATTTTAACAGTATTTTGTGGCATAGAAAATCATAAACTTACTCGGTACCAATACTTTTTTCACCCCTAAATATTTATAATTGTATATAAATTCATTAGTTACTATAATTTATTAATTTCTTTTGCATAATCTTAGTTTATGCATGTGAATGCAAATACAGTATTGGTATATCCCATTTATGTTCATTAGAAATTAAATAAATAAAGAAATTTGACATGTACGAATATTCATTTCCCCCCACTAGAATCTCCACACAAGAAAGAATCAACAAGGAGAATCTTTTCATAGAGAAATTCCAACCATTTCTGAACACACACACCCCTCAGTGACCT
>NC_068986.1:110558677-110560014 GCF_001194135.2 Octopus bimaculoides
ATATATATATATATATGTATGTATGTATGTATGTATGTATGTATGTATGTATATATATATATATATATGTGTGTATGTGTGTGCGTGTATATATATATATATATATATATATATATATATATACATATATATATTCCTATTCAACACTGTGAGACAGAGATACACACAAGCTAATGGCATTCAGTCAAGCATTAATTAATGCGAAGCATTAATTTAGAGAGTAAAGTTTCCCGTAATACAAAATATCGTCCAACATTAAATCGTAATGATTCTGTTTTGGTTTTCCTGGAGACTAAAAGCCACCAAAGAACTCCACAAAATCAGTTCAGTTCTGTTAGAGCCACCTTAGTGCTCTTTAAACACCAGCTTATCATGTTATTTCTCTGTTTATGGTCATTTGGGGAATAAACAATTTATTTTTTTTCTTTTACATTCATGCAAAGAAATATTAAGGTTATTTTTTTTTGTGTGGAGTGGGTGTATATATTGTATACACATTTTTGTTAGTTGGTTGCAGTATAGTCAATCGGTTATATCATCTGTTAGAGAGGATTATTGGAAAAGGCAGTGGGACAGGTTATATATTTCATATCAAATATAAACGGTTAGTGAGGTAGAAAGATAACTGGTGTCTATTTATTGTTATTTATAACGTTAATATCATCGTTTCATGACTAAACCAGATTACTGTAAGATGTGTATATTTGTACATTTTTCATTCTATGTTTCCTCTCTCGATGTTTGTGTATTACTCTGTGTGTTTGCAAGTGCGTGCGTGTGGGTATATGTGATATGTGCCCGTATGTGTGTAAAGTATGTAGTGTGTGTATGTGCCTGTATATATATATATGTGTGTGTGTGTGTGTGTGTGTGTATGTACGTGCGTGCTTGTTTGTATATTTGTGTGCTTTGGGTTAGCTGATAATTTTGTATGAACTTTGTTAGCAATTTTCCATTTATTTCTGAATGCTGACGCACACATATACACATATACGGACATACCTGCACTTTCTCTCAGACACAAACACACGAACCAACACACGCACACACACACACACACACAGAGACATACACAGACACACACACACACACACACACACATAAACACACACATACACACACATTCTCTGTCTCTGACTGTCTATCTGTCTCATACATACTCATATACACACAGGCACACACATGCACAAAATATTTTTGTTCTCTTCAAATTCGTTGATGTATTCATTTTGTCATTAATACATCGTTGTGCTTTTGCAGGCATGTGTGATTTTGTGTATGTGTGTGTGTGTGTGCATATATATATATATATATATATATATATATATATATATATA
>NC_068986.1:110560024-110560882 GCF_001194135.2 Octopus bimaculoides
AGAGAGAGAGAGAGAGGGGAGGGAGAAAGAGATAGATAGATAGATAGATAGATAGATAGATAGACAGGTAGATACATAGGTACATAGGTAGATAGATATGGATAGATATACATATATACATATATGAATAGTCATTTATATATTTGTATATGCATACATAAAGACATGAACACAAACACACACACACGCATATATATATATATACATACACACAACTTATATATATATGTCTCCTTCTATATAAATGCACTATGTATTCAAGTGTTTTTTTTCTTCTCTACCAATAAAAATATAGAAAATAAAAACTAAAAGCTAACCCAGCCAGAGCTATCTACAATATATCAAAAGCATTTAAAAGTTCCATAGTACAGTTTTGTGAAAAGTAAAATATTGAAACTAGATTTTCAAATATATTCTCCATGAATGAATTTTCGAAAAGAAATCTTTATTTAATACTTTGAATGATGACTATATTCAGTATAGCTTAGGCCATCTCCAAATTCACCAAATTCTAGAAATAGGTAAATAAAGCCATTTATACGTAAATATATACATACATATAAACACACACTCACAAACACGGCTATCAATTTATCTATCTATCTATTTTTCTATCAACACACACACACACGCGCGCAAACACACATATATACACACTGACAATGTGTATACATACACACACTAATAGATACATATATATGTTATTAGATACATGTATATCAATGCATATTCATGCGCATAAATATGAATATATATGTATATATGTATGTATATGTACATATGTATGCATATATGCACTTATGTATGTATATATATATATATATATATATATATATATATATATATATATATATATAT
>NC_068986.1:110561207-110562437 GCF_001194135.2 Octopus bimaculoides
ATATATATATATATATATATATATATATACACATACATATATATATATATATATTAAAGACACTTCTTCACCAGAACTGCTATACTTTATTGTGTGTGTATGTGTGTGCATGTATACATGTATATAATGTGAATACTTACATATCCTCACGCACATGTACATACACTCACTATTTGCATGTGTGTATATTAGGGAACTATGACAAAGTTATATATAATGTTTGAATATATTGTCGATCGTCTGTCCATACATTATGGAACACAATTTGAAATACCATCAGAAATAGCTTTTTAGATTCCTTGATTTAAATGTCATTAATCGATGGAATCTATATATGATGTTCTCTTATCATTTATATTTCAAAATTTTGAATTATTTCGCCGAAATTGTGGAACTGATATGGTTACATTTCTCAGCACCGTTCTTTCATAAGTTCAAATCTAATGAAATAGCCATGTTTTGTGTATATCTGCTTAATTGTATCCTATATTTGTTATAGACAAATGCATGTCTATCAAATATCATACAACATAGAGTTTTGATTTATTAAAATTGCCTCCGCCTCTAGACAATGTCATAATTACCAAATGGCAGTGCAAACAAGCTTCATAAGAAGGAGAGATAATCTAACGAGTCAAAACATTCCCACACTAGATTTTCTATTAAAGAAAGGACAGGGTCACTGTTTGGAGAGATGTAGACATTGATGGGCACGTGCTTCTGACTCAGTAGCCGTCGCCAGTTTGACAATACGCCAACCTTCTCTCCAATAGCCACAAGTTTTAAACTGAATCAAAAACAGTGAAACACTTTTATGGTCTAAATAATTAAAATATATTCCATAAAAACGCTCTCATGTATTTGAATAACATAGACAAATAGAGTTATGTTAACTTACTATACAACATGGATTCTTGTCTCACCTTTAAAAGATCTTTTTTAAATAAAAGCGGATTATTTATTTGTAGGATCGTAACAACTTCTGACGAAATCTTTTGTGTATTTAGTTACGTTCGTCTACTTTCCGACTTTGGTTCATTGATATGTTGCATTTATTACTAACTTAATCTTATGGAAGGAGCAGTGCTCATGGCATTTGCCAGTCGTCTGAGGGCGACTGGCTTCGAAGGCGGTGCTGTACTGTTGAAATTGTTATCAAGAAAGAGATAAGAGTAGATTCAAGAGAGAGAGAGAGAGAGAGAGAGAGAGAGAGAGAGAGAGAGAGAGAGA
>NC_068986.1:110562486-110572206 GCF_001194135.2 Octopus bimaculoides
AGAGAGAGAGAGAGAGAGAGAGAGAGAGGGAAATGGAAAGAGAGAGCAGATGTAGAAAAAAGAGAGAACAAGAGAGAGAGAGAGAGAGAGAGAGAGAGAGAGATTTAGAAGAACTGGGCATAATGATTAAGGTTAGATGGGTTACGGATGTTGAGGGAAACGGAGTGGAAAAGACGAGTGGGTTACGATAAACGAGGTGCCTAAGTGCTGGCGGGGAGGAAATGAAATCACGAACATGTAGTAGCATGGTGCTCAAATATCAGGAAGATGGCTACTCGAGGAGATCATTTTATGGTTCTAGATTTTGAGATTTAGTGGGATGTTGTTATTTTCATACGTGCCATTTTCCCATGATCCTCTTTATTTGACCGAAATAGTTAAAACTTCTATTGCATTTCCTACTTTTGTGATGTCTAAGGATGGATATTGATGAGTATCACTTTTTTTCTTTTTCAAATGAAATCCTGGAAAATTGAAAAGGAAAATTTACTTTATTTTGTCTTACTCATTTTGCCCCACGTAAATTTGTTTTTTTTTTATGCTCAGATAGAACGAGGAGAATTTTTTTGAAATAGTGTTCTGAATATGTTATAATGTTGTAATTCATTCAAAGAAAGACATTCGCTTTGCGGATATAGTTTTTGTAATATAGTGAACATTTGTATAAAAACACACTCTCTAAGTCAAAAATGCAGTAAACATTGCCCATTGTGCCCCACTCACATACTAAAAATAGTAGCTCGTTAGAGCGATGGTAACAAATGACCTGCAGTATTTTTCCATGACTTTACGTTCTGAGTTCAAATCCCGCCAAGGATTATTGAGCCTTTCGGTTCGATAAAAGAAAGCAGCAATCAAGCTTGAAAAGACAGCCCTCCAGCATATGCCTGAAAAAAGTAAAAGAGTAAAATAGTATTATATTCGTGCTTATAAATAATTATTTCATAGTTGTGTTTGGTAGAATCGATTGAGCTACATCTAAATAACTCACGCTCTCTGACTTCATCCACTTATGTTGACTGTTCAAATCACCTCATGTGGTCCTTCCAAGAACTTAATCACCTGTTAAAAAATCAAATATTTATCAAAAATTTATCCTCGTGACTCTGTCAGAAATATATTCTTCCAAAAGAAAAATAGCGAATCGTAGAAACGATAATGTCAATATGAGGTCTGATGTAATCCGCGTGAAATTTGACATGTTTTACTAGTTGGTTCATGGAAATAAATCCATACTTGAGTTTGCTCAATTGACTGTACCATTCCTTATAAATATATTTAAGCAAAATTCGGAAATAGTTCCAAAGTTTTGGTAATTTTAGATTTCACAATTACATTGACCCCAGTTCTCACCGTGTACGTGCAACGGAGGACAAAGTCGGCCTCCGTGGAATTTGATGTCAAACGCAAATACCTGAAAGAAATGTCGTTAAGCATTTTGTACAACATGCTAACAATTCTGCTAGGTTATGGCCTTAATGTATAATTCTGTCTATCTTTCTGCCTTTCCAAGTTTGACACAATGCCAACAATATTTTGAAGGGTGGTGCATAGTCAATTACAACGGACTCTGGATGAAAAGCCAAACTGACCGCGGCAGTGTTTCATCTCAAAACGTAAAGAGCCGAAAGAAATGCTGTTAAGAATTTTGTCAGACTCGCTAAAGAATCTGCTAGCTCTCGGTCTTACTGTATTCTCTTTTAATGACGAAACGTTTAACTAATCACTCTTTAGCAGATCCATCCTCATAAAGTGAGCTCTCAGAATGGATAATGGGATATAATTGTTCAACTACTACACAGTAAGATAAGCTAGTATTTTCTTTCAAATTTTGTAGATCATCTGAAGTTTTGTTGAATTTGAAGAGTTGATAATTTGGTGAATTATATATATACTTATGAGAGTGGATTGGTATTTTCAGAAACCATAGTTTAACTGAAACATCTCCCTGTCTTAAAATACATTTAATTTTAAACTTCTTTCTTTTAGAATATCTTTTAGTCTATTTAAGATAACGTCGCATTGTAAAGTTTCTAGTTTATTTTAGGATATTGTAGTTTATTTGGCTATGTTGTATTTTAAGAGACTGTTGTTTATTTGAAATACCGTCGTGATTCAAGTATTGTTGGCAATTTGAAGTAACGTCGTATATTACAAGTTTATATTATATTTATTTGAAACAAGTTCATATATTAAATTCCTGTACATGATTTGGAGCAGTGTTTCATTGAAGCCTTGCTTCGTTTTCAAATCATAGCGATTATTTCAATCAATGTCAAATTCAAAATATTCAAATTAATTTAGTATATCTCGTATTTTATTAGTGATACTACTTCAATTATTGAAACAAAACAAATTTATTCATACTTTATTTTATTTTTCGTAAGATGTTTTGAACATTGAAGAAATACAGTAGACTTCAGTCTGGTGCAGTTACGTGACTTTCTGGACCTTGATGTTGTAAAACGTTTTAAAAGGATTTATTTTTCTATGCTTTTCCGTTCCGTCTGGAAATTTCAAGGTATTAAATCGGAAATATTTTAATCGTCGGAAATCCGTTGACAAAAACAAATCGTAAAAAAAAAGAAAAAAAAACTATGAAAATATAAAGAAAAGAAAGTTCAAAAGCAGAAACTGAAATCGAAAGTTCATAAACAAATTTGAATTCAAGCAATATTTCAGTCCGTTAAGGCGGCGAACTGGCAGAAACGTTAGCACGCCGGGTTGAATGCTTAGAGGTATTTCGTCAGCCGTTACGCTCTGAGTTCAAATACTACAGGAGTCGACTTTGCCTTTCATCCTTTCGGGGTCGATTCAATAAGTACCAGTTTCGCTTTGGGGTCGATTCAATAAGTACCAGTTTCGCTTTGGGGGTCGACTTAATCCCTTGTTTGTCCCTCTGTGGGCAATAAAGAAATAAATATTTCAGTCTGTTATTTGCTTGGAATATTGATTTCAGTTTAAATTTTGGGCAATTATTGTTCACCTTTTGTCCGTATGTCTCAGTTTCCGTTGTGCATATATATTGCATACGGATGTCTATGGTGCATGAACAGCTCCATTGTGTGTGCAGCGTTGTTTATATATCTTACCTGTAAGTGTTTAGTATGCATATCTATGTCTATGCATATATTTATTTCTTTATTGCACACAGAGGGCTAAACATAGAAGAGACAAACAAGGACAGAAAAAAGGTATTAAGTTGATTACATCGACCCCAGTGCGTAACTGGTACTTATTTAATCGACACCGAATGGATGAAAGGAAAAGTCGACCTCAGCGGAATTAGAACTCAGAACGTAACGGAAGACGAAATACCTCTAAGCAGTTCGCCCGGCGTGCTTACGATCCTGTCAGCTCGCCGCCCACTGCCGCCCCCTATGAATTACAGATGTAAATATTTAGCGTAGTATTGTACGTTTTAAGTAGATGGCTTCTGGGTATATATTTCACGTATCTATATCTATGCTCAGTATATGATTATATTGTGTGCAATTCTTTGGGTATTTATGTGAGATAGGCGCAGGCATGGCTGTGTCGTAAGAAGCTTGCTTCCCAATCATATAATTCCGAGTTCAGTCCCAGTGCGTGGCACCTTGCGCTAGTGTCTTCTTCTGTAGCCTCGGGCAGTCCAAAGCAGTGAGTGGATTCGGTAGACGGAAACTTAAAGAAGCACGTTGTATATATGTGGGATATTTTACCTTTCAACAGCAGATCGAGAAATTAATTTTTTGTAACTAAACACTTTAAAACTTCGGAAACTGCTAGAATGTGTCATATAAAACATCTTTTACTCGTAGTGCTGTTGAGAAAAGTTTATATTTTCAAAGTTATTTCGTGTTAAAGTTGACGTATTTCGATAATTTCAACCAATCAAAGACGTGTATTCAGCTGAATAATATTACTGCCGTTGGTTGTCAGCAACAACTATCGGCGGTGTATATTTCGTTTGTCAGGGATCTCAATGTTGTTATGACTTTGATTATTGTTAACGCGCGGAGGCGCAATGGCCCAGTGGTTTGGGCAGCGGACTCGCGGTCATAGGATCGCAGTTTCGATTCCCAAACCCGGACGTTGTGAGTGTTTATTGAACGAAAACACATAAAGCTCCACGAGGCTCCGGCGAGGGATGGTGGCGAACCCTGCTGCACTCTTTCACCAGAACTTTCTCTCACTCTTACTTCCTGTTTCTGTTGTGCCTGTAATTCAAAGGGTCAGCCTTGTTACACTGTGTCACGCTGAATATCCCCGAGAACTACGTTAAGGGTACACGTGTCTGTGGAGTGCTCAGCCACTTGCAGGTTAATTTCACGAGCAGGCTGTTCCGTTGATCGGATCAACTGGAACCCTCGACGTCGTAAGCGACGGAGTGCCAACAACAGCATTGTTAGCGCACCATGCAAAATGTTTAACGGTATTTCTTCTAGCTCTTTAGGATCAGAGTTCAAATTCCTCCGAAATCGATTTGCTAATTCACTTCTCAAGCTTCGATAAAATAAGTAATAGCTGGGCACTGAATTCGATACAATTGACTTCTCCTCCATTCAAAACTGATGGCCTTTTGTCTAATTAAGAAAGGTGTATTGGGCTGGCTGCTCAATAATCATACACGAGACTAATAAGCAGAAATCACTTATCCAAGTATTTGTAACGGCTTTCGCGTTAGTCCTGTAAAAGAGATATATACTCTCTCAAATCGTCTGTGTTTATATGAACCTAGTATCAGAAGGTTTTAACCGATGATATGTATTTGGCAATAAACGCTTGGAATTATGGAACCCATTTTAAATTATATGAATTAATTCTATTTAAATGTGACATCTATGTTTAATTAAGGACAGATTCACTGGAATAAAGAAAAGGATTCCAATGACACCTAAAATAACTACGGTCCCACCTCTGCCAACAAACTGAAAGATTCAAATACAATTTGAATTCGCCATTCCACATTTTATCGAATTCGTGTATTCTCTGTAGTGCAAAGATATAAATTCATTCGTATATATAATGAAATCTTATAGACAATGTGATTTATAGCTCATTTGAAAGGAATGGTTGCACATACGATCTAATTTCAAGATTTCCTTGAATTGTAGGAAAAGAATGGAAGATCGTGATCTCTTTAGGCAGGAAAATTAGTCAGTATACCCGTAAATAATTTTGTAGCCTTGAAATAGAGTAGACTCCCTTAATGGCAGCCCCGGCCAAGCTGATAGTCTTAGACTGGCTTACAAGAAAATCACTCAAAGATCCGGTGATGTTCTTGTAATTATATTCTACACAATTTCTGAAAATTCAGACAGAGTTATCTGGTTTTCGTCAACGAGAGGTTATAGAAGAAAAAAAACAAAAAAAAAACTACTTGCGACAAAGAGCTGTAAAGTAGAACCGAAACATTTGCAACACAATTTTGACGCCAACGATTTCAGTTACACAGTCATGTTTTCTATCAAATAATGGCTTATATAATTCTTCTTGTGAATGAAGTGGAAAAACCGTATTTCCAAGTGATTTATCGTATATGTTATCTACTATAAAACTCTCAGACTATGTCAATATTATGCTTTTCTTGATATGCATGTTGAGAGAGGCTGTATTAGACGCAAAGCATGATACGTTGGCCGCTGAACTCGACGTGGACTTCAACTTATAACCCGACATAATTTCTGAACAATTATATTTTATTAACAGTAAAACTTGTGATGGATGTGAAATAAACTTTTGTTCCTCAACTATCTAAGCTGTTTACTTATCTATTGTTGCATGTTTGTAAGAATATGCGAGTGTATGCATATGCACACACACACACATACACACACATATTTATGTGTGTGTGTGTGTGTGTGTGAACACATTTTCGTCACACAGCTACGACCTACTAACTGAGAGAGCTCTAAAGCAAATGTCTGTCCCACTTCAGTTTCAACACCCGCTCCGAGCGCATACTCTGTCACTTTCGCACGCAAGCATGTGTGTGTGCGTGTGTATGCGCTTCTGTGTGCGTGTACGTGTTTGTCTGTGCATGTGTGAATGCGAATAGTATATACAATTGCATATTACCGTATATTAAACAAGCAAAAAGAAGTGTAAGCGCGCGCGCACGCGCTCTCTCACACACACACACACACACACACACATTTTTTCGTTAAAGCTGTGAGCGTCTCTCGCGATTCCAACTGCATGACACAGCGAACTCTCCGGGAAAACTCTGAATGTCGTGGTTCACTTGATCGCAGGTGTGGCGTGAAACTTGAGTCGCGTGACAAACTCTTAACACAAAGGAAATAAACCAGGACTTCTACAAAGCGTATTGAGTACTCCTTGCAAAGTCATTCGATACTGAGTAGTCTATCTATCTATCTATCTATCTATCTATCTATCTATCTATCTATCTATCCATCTGTCTATCTATCTGTCTATCCATCTGTATGTGTTTATATACTTTTATATTTTACTTGTTTCAGTAATTCGACACGGGCCATGCTGGAGCAGTGCCTTGAAGGAATCGACTCCACTACTTACCTTTTGAAAACATAGTACGTGCTCTGTCGTTCTCTTTTGCTGAACCGCTATGTCACATAGACATAAACACACCAACACCGGTTGTCAACCGGTAGTGGAAGACAAGGAGAGACACAAAATCACACATAAACGTATCTCTCTCTCCATGTGTATATATGATGGATCCTTTCATTTTCCGTCTACCAAATCCAGTCACAAGGTCATCCCCAATGCTATAGCACTAGACACCTGCCCCGAGTGCCACGCGGTGGGACTGAACCTAAGACCATGTGGTTGCGAAGCAATATTTCATACGACACAGCCATGCCTACAGTCTGATATAATATGGAATGTGTATGATTTCGTTCTATGACTCACTTCTTTATGCCACCATTTATTTTTGTTGTTATGAAGAAGGTCGAATTCATATTCAGGTTAAATCTAACAAAATGTCTTATTGGAAACTAAAAAAGTATATACGTTGCAATAATACTAACATTAACGAATGAAAGCAGAAACTTTCTAGAAAATATTTCACTGGAATATATTCTCTTCTAAGTAGAATATGGAAACCTTCGAATACAAAAGTAGTCTTGACCAATATTGGAAGCTTTCTGCACTTAAGATATTTTCCTTATACATACAACGTATTCGCATAGTTAGTGACTTACTTAATAACTGGAAGAAAACAAAATTGATATGTTTGTAATCTTATACAATCGATCTGTTATGTTTTTCTTCCTTTTCCCAAGATAAGCTTTTAAGTTGGATGGCAATAGTAAAAAAATAAAAATATTAAACAAAGAAACAAGATAATAATCAATCGTATGTTAGATTCTTTAATCCTTCGACTAAAGCAAAATGAAGAATCGGAGAGAAATAAGAAAACTATTTGCAGTAAGGAGAAGTTTTTCGAGTTGTGCACACAGAGCACACCCACCACTACCAGCACCCGAACAAACCATGCAGCATTACACAAACATGGCTGAGCCAATACAATTGAAATGGATGTCTCAACAAGAGGCGAAATGTTTGAGGAGCGGCTGTTAAGGCAGAATGTTTTAGCGTAGTTGCTTACTTTCCAATTCCGTTGATGTTATTTTCGGTCTACTTCATACCGATGCCTTCAACAGATGTACACAGCCTGAGGACTCAAAGAGCAGCAATTGTACATTCTTAGCACTGACTGGCTTTATAATCAAAGTTTCATTTAAAGAATGTGCAAGTGGTTGTTTTGGCGAAGTGGTGATGATGGTTGTGGCGGTGGCTGTGGTTGTATTGATGGTGGTGGTGGTGGCGATAGAAGTGGTGTTGTAGGGGAAATTAGTCCTCTTAAGTTAAAGATAGTCATACATATTGTATAGCCACTAACAAACGAACCGATCTTTAATTGTATTTGGCAGATTTATATCTCCCTTCTGGCTCACCGTAATTGCTAGGTTTAAATGATGTTTTTCAACTGTGGAGAACAATGAGAGTGAGCAGAATGGACAGATATACACACATACATGCATATATATATATATATATATATATATATATATATATATATATATATATGGGGGGGGGGCGTGTGTGCGGGCGCATGTGATATAAGAGGAGAAAGATGGCGTAGGAGGAAACCGAAATATTGAATGAGCGCGCGATACAATAAGCAATGGTGAGGGAGAGAAAGTAAGAGAGAAGAAGTGGGTTCGGTGGAGAAAGGTTAAATAAAACCCCTGCAGCAGTTATCTATTTTAGAGCTTATCAAAGATAGCTCGCAATCGAATAACATTTCCTTTGAAAATACATTTTTAAACGCAGTACTTAGGTGGAGCTGGGAGCTTTTAAAGTCGGACGTAAATTAGTCAGTGAAGTTGAGAACACTTTAAAAGTTTTCAAATCAAAAAGTTGAAATAACACACCAGCTGCCCAGCTTTAACTAAGCATCTGCTGCTGATGTATACAGCTTAAGAGACGTTCTTCAATTTATTCACTCACAACAAAGGAGAGCGATAATTCGACAGGAAAAGTTTGCAGTTGTTATTTTCTCCAGGAAGTTCAGTCAGCTCCTGTCATTATGTTATGTCTTCGTATGAGCTGTGTGATATAGGCATTGCTTATTCTTAAAAAAGAGCGGGTTTCTATTCCTGGTCGATATTATTAATTCCATTCCTATCAATGAACGCCACAAATTCGCTCTAAAATGTAAGATTTTAGCAAAATAAAATGTTCTTCTAAATTTGGCAAAAGGCCAGAAATGTTTTGTGGGGAAGTTAGTTACAGGGACTCCAGTGCTGAAGGGGTCCTTATTTTGTCGACTTCGAAAGGATATAAAGCAGAGTTAGCATTCGTGGAATTTGAAGTTAGAACGGAAAGAAGTGGACGAAACACCGCTAAGCATTTTGTCCGGTACCCAAACTATTTCGCAGGCTCGCAGCCTTTTTCAAAATATAAATAAGACTATTTATTTTTTTAGAGACAAGTCAGCATTATTAAACACACATATGAATAAAAGAGTCCCAGTGATAATCATACCGTCGGTTGGTCATGTGTTGCGTAGGGAGGTTTATGTGCCACTTCCAGCATGTCGAGTGACCATGTAGATACAAATCTACGTTGTTACTATTGATGGAAAAGTTTCTTTATCGTTCGACAATGAAGTTCAGTTGTTCAGTTAAGCGAAGAACTTGATCCTGAATAAACATGTCAAGAGATAAAGGTTCCCCAGACTCGTGTACGCTTCACGTAATCTTCAAGCACAGCTATTCTGATCCTCATTACTAACTAATTATCAACGCGCTATCCAAATATTGGTTTTGTATTATTTGATTCTCTGTCTTGATTTTTCAATAGCAATTTCCGTACAGGTTTATACAACAACTATGTGATTCTTATTAGCAAATGAAATATGTGAAATGGTGACTAGATGAAAGCAAAATGCTTTTTACGCTCCTATTTGGTTATGGGATTCTGCAAATATTTCTAGAATATAGATGTGGCTCAAATGTGTACAACAACAACAAAAACACAGTGGATAAAGGAATGAGAAGATGAGCTTCAAGAGGACACAACTAGGATATTGACCATACTTACATAATGTTACCCACACACTCACATGTATATATGGAGAGAGGCAGAGAGAAAGTGAGAGTGAGATTATATATATATTTACACACACACACACAAATACACAGACATACGCGCACACACACACACACACACACACACACACAC
>NC_068986.1:110572743-110574708 GCF_001194135.2 Octopus bimaculoides
GTGGAGTCGCGAGGGAGTGGACCCATGGTGCAGGGCGAGGCCAAAAACGGAGATGTTAGAGGGTGAGTGGTTGGGCAGTTGGAAGTGACGGCCGACAGGGGAGTCCGAACCTAGCCGAACGTCCCTTAGGTGTTCGGTGAAACGGTCGGCCAGCCGGCGGCCCGTCTGCCCCACGTAGAGTTGGTTGCATAGGGTACATTTGATGCAGTAAATAAGGTTGGAGGAGGTGCAGGTGAAACTGTGTGGAATGTGAAGTGTTTGTAGGTTCGATATATATATATATATATATGCATATCTATGTGATTCTACACATGTAGCAGTAAGTGTGCGTATGAATATATTAATAAGTGTGTGAGTGTATAGACAAGACGCGAGGGAGATCGACTTTATTGCAAAATTTATTCGATACATCCTATTTCAAAAGCTCTCATTTATTCCGAGAATCGTAGAATAATGAAAAGTAATTGACGTTAACATTCTTGTGCGTGTGTATGAGTGCTCGTACGTGTATGCATGTGTCTGTGTCTATGTGTGTGTCTGTGTGTATACATACATTTGTATATATATATATATATATATATATATATATATATATATATATATATATATATATAGATGTATATATATATATATAGATATAGATGTATGTGTATGTATGTATACACACATACATATATATACATATATACAGACACACACACACATATATATATATATATATATATATATATACATATATACGCGTGCTTGTATGAGTTTATGCTTTAGTGGTGTTTATGTACTGGTATGTATATATGTCAGTGTTCCAGTCAGCGTGTGTATATACTTTGTGATACAACCCTAAACATACAAAGTGCCTTGCCCTTTCGCAGAACCATCAATTTTAAAGACCACTCAATCTGTCAGTTTAACTCTTTTCTGCTTTATTGAATATCATCTCTTTTCTAGCAACAGCAAAGCATACATGTGTGTCTACATATATGCATCACTGTAAAGAAATACTCACTAATGTATTCCTGTTATATATATATGTATATGCATTCAGTCGAACATATGTAGGCATTAACGCATGTGTGATCGTTTCTGTGTATTTACGTGTGTATTTGTATACACGTTGAAAGCAGTATACACAAGTACACATGTGCATACACATATATACAGATAATCATAGGCCTATGTGTACACAATTATGTTTTTATGCAGTGATTGTACATGCTGATATATATATATATATATATATATATATATATATGGGAGAATATATACAAATAATAACAACAGACGAGGACAGGTGGTGTAAATAACAAAAGTATATATTAGTATGACGCTCGGGAATACGGAAAGTCTTTGACGTTTCGAGCTATATATATATATATATATACGTATACAGTTTTCCTATACTTGTGTATACGTGTAAGCATAAACACGTATATAGTTATGTATACGCATTTATATATATATATATATGTGTGTATGTGTTTCTGTGTGTGCATACGTATACCTGCAGACACGTCCATACACATACAAATGAAATATGTAGGAATCTATACATCAAACATATTGATCAAATCTCTCCGCACCTTCCCAGTTGCATTGAAATCTGTATGAAACACACGCGCGCACGCATAAATTCACACTCTCCCCCACATATTCACAGCCATGGATAGACAGAGAGAGAGGGAGATTGTGGGAGTCACAGAGACAGGCAAAGAGTGAGTGTGTAACAGAGAGACAGAGAACAGAGAAGAGAATTACAGCTGTTTAATTACGCATATATATCATGAGACGCATACATGTGTATAGAAGTAGTTGAGACTAGAATGATTTATCTATAAATTGATGCGTTTATGAATATATATCAGTCATACCTGCACACGCATACATATAGACTGACAAAGAGATATACGTACATGCAAACGGGCACAGTTATGTACTCATATATATATATATATATATATATATATA
>NC_068986.1:110574748-110575739 GCF_001194135.2 Octopus bimaculoides
GAGTATAAATTAAAAAAATATATATACACGCATTTAAGAAAATGAACATTTATTTAATTACTCGCATACATGCTTATATATGCATTTATTCTATAAGGATGTATACACATATGTATGTATATTTATGTGTGTGTGTGTGTGTGTGTAATAGCAAATGTTTGATGCGTCCCTCTCTCACTGTCCAACCCTTTACATATCCTCACCTGTGCATTTACCCACTCTCTCCACTGTGTTCAATATTCTACTGACACTGCTTCCTCCAGAGGTTTACGACTCAGATATTTCAGGATAGAGAGAGAGAGAGAGAGAGAGAGAGAGAGAGAGAGAGAGAGAGAGAGAGAGAGAGAGAGAGAGAGAGAAAGAGACAGAGAGAGAGACAGAGAGAGAGAGACAGACAGACAAACAGAAAGAAAACTAGTAAGACTTTTATGTTTTGTACTTTGACTTTTCAGGAGAATACACTCTGCATATTATCTGGCGAATATAATTTATGCTTCGTATCTAAATCAAATGATATCGTTTGTGATAATTTGTGAAAGTCTAAATAGTGTTCAGTATTTTCTCTCTGTGTATCTCAACTCAAGTTTTGTTCTATCAAGATTACGCAAATTAAAACAAATCAAATCTCTTTACTATGTCCTCCAGATTCCAGCTGAAGTAGGCAGAAATTTTTTATTATATATGTGTGTGTGTGTGTGTATGTGTGTGTGTGTGTGTGTGCGTATGTGTGTCTGTGTGTGTGTGTGTTTGAGTGTGTAATTAATATTCTACTTTAAAGACTATTGATTACGGTGACCGTACTGAGAATTTGTACGAGTAGCCCAGTGAATCTTTGAGAAGATTGTATATGTACGTAAGCACACAGACACACACACTCACACATACACACACACACGCACACACACACACACGCACACACACACGCATTCACATGAACATACATATTCTTCTACGTGTGTGAATATACATATGTATATATATATATATATAT
>NC_068986.1:110577083-110577901 GCF_001194135.2 Octopus bimaculoides
ATATATATATATATATATATATACATATCCCTACTCTCTCTCTCTCACTCTCTCTCTCTTTTTTTATTCATCTACCTACAACCTACCTGCATTTCTATCTCTCAATGTGTATATACATAGCTATAGCTATAAAGAGAGATATATAGGAACAAATAAAGTTAAATTAATTGACAGAGAGAGAAAACGACAGATACATACACAGACACCCATATATTTTTGCATCTAAGTGTGGGCATGTATATTTGTCTGCCTCTATCTAACAATCTATCTCTGTCTGTCCCTCTCCCCCTCTCTCTCAATATATATATATATATATATATATATATATATACATACATAATTAAATACATGATATATAAATATATGCATATATACACACACATATGTACACACCTACATATATATGTATATATACATGCATATATGGGTACAAGACACAAAAAAAACGTGAATAAAAAGAGAAACGAGAACATAAAAAACATATAAGTGAAGTGAAGACAGCATGTTCTGTGTCTATCTCCTTACCTTCTTGGAGATTTTTAGGTAAAATTATACGAATATGTGCATCTGATTTAATGTAAATACATTCTATGTCTTTATGCAGCTGAGGATTGCTCTGTATTTAAATTGATGTAATGATTGCATTGTTCAATTAAATGGAGTTGCTTGAAACGATCGTACTGCATTACCTCTGGATATCCTTGTTGCTTATTTTGATTTTAATCACTTTATTTTTAAATTGCAAAATGACGTACTAAATTCTGGTGACTCAACTTATGTACCATATTCATCTGAATCTAAATTTTATATATACATAT
>NC_068986.1:110578198-110581079 GCF_001194135.2 Octopus bimaculoides
TTTAAATTTGAAGTATAAATATATAGGTACAAGTTTGGCAGTGTGGTAAGAAGCTTACTTCCCAACCGCATGGTTCTGGGTTCAGTTCCACTTCGTGTTACCTTGGATAAGTGTCTTCTACTATAGACTCGGGCCGATCAAATCCTTGTGAGGGGCTGTGATAGACGGAAACTGAAAGAAGTCCGTCGCATATACATGTGTGTGCGTGTGTGTGTATTTGTGTGTCTGCGTTTGTCTCCCCACCATCGCTTGTCAACCGATTTTGGTGTGTTTGCATCCCTGTAACTTAGCGGTTCGGCAAAAGAGGCCGATAGAATTAGTACTAGGCTTACAATGATTAAGCCCTGGAGTAGATTTGTTCGACCAAATGGGGTGCTGCAGAATGGCGGCAGTCAAATTACTGAGACAATTAAATGAAATAGAAAGAGCAACAATAAATATATATATATAGATATATATATATACGAGAGAGAGAGAGAGAGAGAGAGAGAGAGAGAGAGAGCGAGCGAGATGGAGTTGTTGAAGAAAACTATATCACGTGAGTTAAAAGAGTTGATCATTATAGACAGACGGTTAGAAAACTCGACACATTTTCAGAGATATTGGCAACCGGATATGGAGTCGGCCAGAGAGAGAGAGACCAACAATCAGACAGAAAGATAGATCGAAAACAATTTGCTAACTTGCAGAATATAAAGAGATATTGATGGAAGCAGGCCTGAATAAAACACTGACATTCCTATGCATTCCTTATACAATATATTTAATAATCAAATATGCGATAGACCTTTTTTCCTCAAATTTTCTCATTTATCTTTTTTATTTGAATATTTCAAGATAATATAAAAATGTTAATTAAATATCATTGCATTTGTCTGGCTATCGTGTCGCAAAAATTCCAATAATTCGTATTTTATGATCTGCAGTTTGTAATTAGACTGTTGATGAAATAGTTAAATCTTATCCCGGTAATAATACGTCCGCCCGCTAATCTCTCTCCTACTAAGACAGTATCTAGTAATTAAAAACAAAAAACGTACAATATCACTTTTTCTCTTTTCATTTCCGGAATAATTCTGGTGAAATTATGACATAATCTAAGTGACTAATAAACCACGGAGAGGTAAACCAAGGATGCCTAACGAACAGAAATATATACATGATATATTTATATAAGATCATAAAATAATACATCAAATCCAGGATGTATACCATTTCCAACAATTCGACGGTATGAAAAGAGACACTCTCGAAATACAAAGCTGGAAAATTAAACATGTATTATTAAGCATATAGATTTACTTGGCAAAAAACATTCAAAGAAAAATCGTTGTGAAACTCGCCAATAGAAAGTCTGTGAATAAGTAATTTGTTTGCTGGAAATGTCTATATCTACGACGCTATACTTCACTATTCGCAAAATTAAACGAAAAAATAAATATTTTATTTTCGTATTCATCACCGCTTGATCACCACAGGAAACCGCTTTGCAGAAGCAGACGATGAAAAGCCGTGAGTGAATAAATCTTTAATAGGATATATTCCATCCATGGACATATTTTTCCATTACATATCTTTTTTTTCTTTTTCTGAAGTATTCAGTACCTTGAAGTATTTGTGCACACCACTCTTTATTATTTATATTCTCAAAAAAGTTCGGAAAACGTAAGGGGGCTATCTTGTTGCTTGTATTTTAATTCATTTGAAACATTCCTTATGGTTTAAATTTTGGTACAAAGCTAGAAATGTTTGTAGGAACGATACCAACACTTGACTGGTATTTTATAATGTAGATTCCAGAAGGATGAATGAGAAAGTCTACCTCGGCGGCACTTGATCTCAGAACATTGAATGGGAAGCATTTTTTTATGGAGTAGCGACGATTCAACCAGATCCACCGCATTGAAAATTGGTTCATATTTTGGCACAAAGTTAGCAAGAAGTGGGGGAGGTATGCCCATTTCACCGACCCTAGTGCTTAACTGGTACTTATTTTATCGATCCTGAATGGATGAAAGGCAAAGTCGACCTTGGCAGAATTTGAACTCAAAACATGAAGACGGGTGAAACGATAATGTCAGCTCACCGCCTTGATAATAATAATAATAATAATAATAATAATAATAATAATAATAATAATAATAATAATAATGATAATAATGATAATAATAATGATAATAATAATGATAATAACAATAATAATAACAATAATAATAATAATAATGATAATAATAATAATAATAATAATAATAATAATAATAACAACAACAACGACAACAAATACCAATGACATCAACAAAAGTAATAAGAAAAACAACAATAACAACGCTAACAATAACAACAACAGCAACGGCCATAATAATATTGATCTCCTTAATAATTTTAATAATAGGTTCTCTATCAGGCCACAAATTTTCAAGGTGCGCCTCAATGAGATTGTATGACGTTGATTCAAGACACACTTCTACTTGATATGATAACGTTAATGATATTTTCCGTCATAATAACAGACATCACTTTCTTTTATTATTACTTCAGTTCCGATACTGTTGTTGTTGTCGTTACTTTCGTGTTTTCTCTACTATTCTGAATAGCTTTGTTGCTTATCGGAAAATCTTTGATTTCGTCTTGTTATAGGTTGATGTTTGCTCTTTCACTGTGTTTTTCATTGAAAATCGACGACCTACAAAGGAGCTCTCTTTTTTTTAATATTTTAAAATTACAATACCCAATTCACTCCTGTAATACCACCTTTTCATTGCAAGAACTCGTGGCATTTTCTCAATTCTGAAAAATGTCTGCACCACTGACGGTGAATGAGAAGAATTTAATAAATATACGTATATACGTATACATACATAAATACATACATACATACATA
>NC_068986.1:110581898-110584864 GCF_001194135.2 Octopus bimaculoides
TATATATACATTATATTTATATTTATATACATTGTGTGTGAATGGAGTACTTTCTAAATTTATGTTTCTCAGAGAGGCTTATTTTCAACACCTCACACACACACACACATACACACACACACACACATACACATACACACACACATAGACACACACACACACCCATGTATGTGTATATTTATATATATTTCTCTTTTCAATCTTTTGTCGTCAATGCATTCAGTCCCTCGCATTATTATATTCGTTACTGTGCTGTTCGATGTTACTTTTCAAATTGACTCATGGAAAAAAAGTGATGCGTATTTTGGGTGCCTGACGTCCAATATATATCTAGAGTCTTTCTGTTTATCTTAGAAGTTGTTGAATATCTGTTGCTTTTTTTCCATATTTATAATTTCTTAGCATGTATCATTAAATATCATTAAAGTCTTCTCTCTAAGCGTGCGTGGTGTCGATATTTTGAGAAGTGTGCATTGTTGTAAAAGGCTACAATGAAGATACGGGTTTACTCCAAGTGAATTAGATATTGCATTCAATATTACGTGGTGATTTGAAATTTAATTAATTATTACATTAATAATGATATTTATGTTAACGTAGTCATGTAATATATAGTTGATGTATAATTTTAAGCAAATTACTAACAACATTTCACACATGATAAATGAGGTTTGCGGAGGTGTTTAATTGAAATGAGGACTGTAGTCATTAGTGGTGCGAGTCCTTGTCCTCAAGAGGGAAAGGATGATGGTGAGAGAGAGAGAGAGAGAGAGAGAGAGAGAGAGAGAGAGAGAGAGAGAGTGGGATGCTTTACAGATTGACGGCATCGTTAAGGCTGTAGAGAAATCCAAGTGTATATTTTATGTTTAGTTTCTCTCATTGGCTTGCGGTCATGCTGGAGCACAGCTTTGAAGAGTTTCGTCAAACAAATCGACTCCATGACTTATCTTCAAGGTTTATATTTATTCTCTCAGATTTCTTTGCTAAAACACCATAAAACTGAGTAAATTGGATTCAGGAAGAGGAAGTACAATTGGACATTTGTTTATTAATCGCTTCAATTGTTTCGACACAACGCAGTTCTCCAAGAATGCAGGTAATTGATTATGCAACTGTCTGTTTGCATAATTGTACTTCCATGGGCGATATACACGTGTTGTCTCCGTTAGTTTAAACTCCTTGACTTGAAGGCCACCGTCTCTGTTTGCAGTAGCTTGAATTTGGTCATGGCTGGAACGCTCATGGTGCGAGTTGTGAGAGCGCGTTTTCCCGACTGCTATGGAGGCTGGTGTGTGACACAGGCTGGCATTGCAGTGGGATTCTCTTTTGTTTGGTTGTATTCCAGGTTTGTTCTTCATGGTTGGCTGCACGTGCGAATTTCCTACTCTGATCTTTAATATTCATTGTTCTGATACATACACACATACGCAGACTCACACATACATTCTCATACATAAACTTAATTACATATGCCCATACAAACATATACACGCATTCACATATACATACATACACGTAGATGCCCATACACATGCTTATTACATACCCAAAAGTTTGGCAGTGATATATATGTATATATATATATATATACACACACACATACATACATACATACATGCATGCATACATACACTGATCAACATGTATACTTATATATATATATATATATATATATATTTACATACACACTACCTGTGAAGGCGCATGCCTCAGTAGTTAGAGCATCGAGCTTATGATCGCGAGGTTATGAGTTCGAATCCCGGACCGGGCTGCGTGTTGTGTTCTTGAGCAAGACACTTTATTTCACGTTGCTCCAGTTCATTCATCTATACTGGTGCTAAGCTGTATCGGCCCCTTTGACTTTCCCTTGGATAACACACGTGGAGAGGGGAGGCCGGCATTGGCGAAAATGGTCTTCCATAAACAACCTTGTTCGGACTTTTGCCTGGGAGAGTAACTTTCTAGGTGCAATCACATGGCCAGTCATGACCGAAGGGGGTCTCAGACACACCACCTATACAACTGGGTAAATCTGAAGGTGGACGAGCTCTATACTGTACACTAACACGTTCCTTACGGAATACAACACATACACACACACACACGCGCGCACACACACACACACACACACACACACACACACACATGTAAGTAAAAGATTCAAAGATCGAAGTGTAGGGAGAAAGTTAGCTGCAAGTAATCCATGGTCAATATAAAAAACAACTTTCAGGAGGCACTAGTGGTTTAGTGAGACGGAAGGTTGTGGATTTTTACTTATCGAAGTACGATAAATTGAAAAAAGTTCTTTTTATAACTCATGGTAGGCAACCAAAGTTGTCAGGTATGCGAATAAGAATACAAGAGTCAAGGAATTGAGTAGATACGATCCTGGCTACATCTGCTTCATACCGAGTGGAAACTCATCAGGGTATTCTTCAGGCTAAGGATACCTTGATTAAATAAAAGATTACATTGTCGCAAAGAGGTATATTGTAACACACGGAAAGATCTCTTCATTATAAGATAGGTCAGATATTCTAGTAGATTTACTATTTACGATACTTTTAAGTCTTCTCTCTCTCTCTCTCTCTCTCTCTGTATATATATATATATATATGTATATATATATATATATATATATATATATATATATATATATATATGCATGCATGTATGTATGTATATATATGTATTCATACGACGAGCTTCCTCTCAGTTTTCGTCCTTGGTCTAAATTAAACGACACATTATTAAGAATTATAGACCAATTAAAAAATGACTGATTCGGAACATTCATTCACAGCGATTTTAAACACCATGCCTCCAGTCACAGCGAAAATATATTATTCAGTTTTTATCACAGGATAATGCACACTCGTGCTGCTATATCACCTGTGTTCTGTTACGATGATACATACATACATACATACATACATACATACATACATACATATATATATATATAT
>NC_068986.1:110585145-110589817 GCF_001194135.2 Octopus bimaculoides
TATATATATATATATATATGTATGTATGTATAAACCTTACAGTCTTCCCAAGTAAAGTAATGCCTACTGTTAAATCAAGCAGATGTAGACTATACACACACTACCCAGTCACAGTAGAATTGAACAGTCAGCATTTAGACACATCCATATTATATATATTATGAATCTAGTAATATTAAGTTTATAGATCACAATAGTACAAAATTAATTCTAAATCTACCTCACGCTTTCTTGATCCACAAAATATTGCTGCCATTTGTACCTCAAAACTCATCAACTGATGAACACTTTACTATTCAAACCTGGCCATAATATTCTATCTGTTTTATGTTCTGTTGGAACTAAACACGAAACAATGCGGTTGCAAAGCGAGTTTTTTAATCACACTGTTAACAAGTAACAAGTCGGTTTATGTAGAGAGCAACAGAGGCAATTAGTTAAAATGAATTCACTGTTAGTCAGTTTCTCATTGAATTGATTATATCTCATTCTGTTTTTATTGCACGATATCGCTGAAATTACACTGAAACCCAATAATATGGAATGAGCTTTCATATTAATCTTGGAACGTTTATTCCCGATGTGTACATATAGCTTTAACACCTGTAGGGTTTTGCCTGCTGTCCAAAGTTACCTCTACTTGTAATTCATACATGTCTTTTTTTACGAATACCCTACTACTATACACAACTGTTTATCCTGCATAGTTGTGTATACTCTACATACTTTTCTTTGCATATAACTCCACAAATGTATATTTGGATGTGCTTTAACACCGACATTAAGAGCAGGAAAGAAGGATCGGAATGAATAAGAATTGGCTACAAGTAATATGGTGGCGAAGCTGGTGTAGGTTTGAAAGAATAATATATTAAAATGCAATCGCAGCTCAACAAATCAATCTATGATATATATTATATAATATATTGAAAAGAAAGCATAGATATAATATATTTAAACATATAGCATATAAATGTATATATGAAAGTATAGCAGGAAGCCAGTCAAAACCCAGAGAAGGTAAAAGTTCATAATGCTTCAGTGTAGACGGCTGTAGTCCAGGATGATGTTAAAAAGAATTCTAGATTTTCTTCTTGTTAATTTCATTGGCTCATTAGTAAAAAAAGTCATGGGATCAATTATAAATAGTTAATTATTATTGCTGTCCATCATATACGGCCGTTACAAATGAAGTATTTGTTTACATGCTCCTATCCACAGTTTTAACTCATGCCATTGTTTGCCTGAAGAATCGAATCTTACAAACTCCTTCATCGATTTTTATCTCCTTAATCCTTCACAAGCTTCCTATTCACTTGTGGCACATCTCCCTGAATTTGGCCTCCCACTCCATATATATCACTCTCTTTATCTTTCATTTCATTTCCTTCTCGTGATTTGCCCATATCCTAACAACACCAAGTTTTCTCTCTTCCCCCTCTCTTTCCCTTCCCCAAGTAAAATAAATAATAACTAGCAATGTTATCCTCATCGCTCATTATGACCCTAGAATTATTCTGCTAAGATTTTTGTAGACAAACTCTTCCTTATTTTGATGTAAAACATTCACTTCAGATTCTGGATTTTCCCATGCTTGCATCTACGTATCGTTTTTTCATATGGGTATTTCGAACTCAACTAAATCTATGTTTATTATAATGGTGAAATGTTTTTTCAAAATTGCCGAAACCGCAATCATTTAAAGAGGTATCCACTGCTGAATTTATTGTATTTCAACTGTTGAATTTCCAGGAGGACTACGTGATATTATAGCTTTCAATATTTTGACCTTTCAAGTATTACATAACGCTTGATAATGCGCTGGTGTTACATTTTTCTGCATGTGTAATGGTAGAATGAAACTTTAAGTATACTTACTCTTCAATCACATTGTGGAAGGGACCATAAAATTCTGTCTCTTCGTGGACTGTTATTTTATATCGATAAATTAACGATTCAGTCTTGCATAGTGTCAATATCACTATTTATATATACATATATAAGTATGTTAATGTTAACAGATGTAGCGAAAAAGAGTGAACGTTAAAAACTCCAAGCCAATGTCAGTCAGTAGACCATTATTCTTTACCCAAAATGAAGAAAGAATGAAGAAAACGTCGGGCTGCGTTAGTAAAAACGGCTGAGAGTTTTATCGCTGACGATTTTCCATGAACGCAGATGACAATATGTATGCTTGGGTAAAGAAGAGCTATGATCTGGAGTTCTGTTTAGCTTTAATTAAGTAGGATTCAATTGGTGGTATCGAGCTTTTCATTACTCTGTTCCTGTAATAACTGCGAGCTCTACTACTACTACTACTACTACTACTACTACTACTACTACTACTACTACTTCACAGAAGTACGCTTATATACGTACATATGTATATGTATGTGTATACGAGTCCGTCTTTGGAATATACATATAAAGCAGATTGCTAGATACCTGTGCATTTGTCTGTGTGTACATATACATATACATATATATATATATATCTATCTACAGACGCAACAATATATATATATATATATATATATATATACACACACTTATGAACTGTCTATATTATTTTCAGAAATATCAGTTAATCATGCTCAAAATAATTTATTTAGAAATCTCCCATTTTCTCTCATCATCGCCCTAATAGCGGATGTATTCTCTTTTATATGCCGCAGCCAGCTGTCTACGAACACAAGGGAAGACGACTCTGAAGATATTGTTTGATATGAAATTGAAATCAATGAAATCGATTTCTATTTCCGGAACCCCGTTTTACTACATTCACAAAAGGTGCATGCATTTACTAAGGACGTTCATAAGAGCGAAATATAGGTCAACATATGCCAATTTCCGTTTATGTTTGAATAATATATCATATAGTTGTATCTTCAGTGAAATAGCATCGTTCTTCTATGTTCTGATACAAAATCGTATTAATCGTACATATAACTATATCACTATATTGCAATGACTACAAACAACGGCTTAACTTCACTAGACCCTTTCATAAATGTCGTACAGATAATGCTTGTTAATAACTGAATGATATATATCTCAATGCAGCTGAAAGACAAGATTCAATACTTTGAGATGGCTGAATAAATAAAAAGATTAGTAACCTGAGCTTCCACTAATGTTTCCCGGTTCGATTACAGTCTGGGACAATCTACGGATTCATAAATAACACATTTGAATAGTTGTCAGTGTTAATATGCTACATGTCACAAGCAGCGAGCTGACGTAGACGTTAGCAGAAATGCTTGGCAAAATGCTTAGTAGCATTGGGTTCGTCTTTATATTTTGAGTTCAAATTCCACCGAGGTGAACTTTGCCTTTCATCTTTTTGATGTCGATAAAATAATTACCTGTTAAGAGTGGGGTCAAGGTAATCGACTCATCCCCACCTCCGAAATTGCAGACCTTGTGCCAAAATTTGAAATTTTGATATGGTACATGTCACAGGTGGAGCTGTTTCGCTGAAAATGAAGTTCGCTTTATAGCCACGCAGTTAGTGGTATAACCCCACTGCGTGAAGCATTGGCCTAATGGCTTATACTTAAGCTTCAATTAACTAATGCATTATAAATGAAACCCGGCAGTAACAAAATCTGTATCGAAGAATACACTCACGCACACAACCACACGCATATGTACGTCCTTGCTTGCATGTATGTGTGTGCGTATCGTTATGTAAGATTTGTAAAGTATATTAAGAATATATTTTATGTAAAACAAACATTATCTGATACCCAATAAGTTGGATAGAGTGTATATAGATATTTTTAATATGTAAAGAGCTGGCACATTGTCTTCTGATTTTCGTCTTAGATTGGACTGTTTAGAATTGTTGCGAACAGCCAACGCTGGTGTACTAAATACACACCCAGCACACTAACGCACACATGTGTATTTATGTTTGAATGTATGTGCGAATGTGTTTGTGCTTACTTGTGCATCACATGCATCACGATGTTTTCCGGGACACATTAGTATCGGAAAAACAAAAGCATTTTTGCATTAGCGATTAGATAAATAATTACAAGGCCGAAATACATACTGGAACCGGTCTGATCAACTTCGTCTGTTGCCGGTCGAGCCACAGACAAGCAAAATCTAGTAATCAAAGAGAGGTAAAATAATACACACACGCAAATCGAAACTGGAACCCAGGAACGAACTCTTCCTATACACCACCTCCACACTTATTCAACATGATCAACCGTTGCTACCATAACCGCTTTCCCCATGATAAGGAATGCTTTATGCGCAAGTTCCTATGCATTCACTAGCATTCTAATGGCTCTCACTACAATTACGAGCATCCCAACCTCAGCAACACAATCTACAGCCATTCCGCTGCCTCCAACGACACCAGCAACAATATTCAAAATACTGACCAACAGAATAAACAATGTAACAGTGACCGTTCTGCTATCACGAATGCTGCCTTACCACCCACATTTGCTGCTTCTACGACTACTTAACCTGAAACCGACTGCCAGCAACATTACCAAGTTGTCTTTGTTTCACACCCTTGACCAGCAATTGAACTCGGCTAACACCATCACCACTGATGCTGTCACACCACTCCTCCTCCTCCTCCTCCTCCTCCTCCTACTACTACTACTACTACTACTACTACTACTACTACTACTACTGCTGCTGCTTCTGC
>NC_068986.1:110589945-110592638 GCF_001194135.2 Octopus bimaculoides
AAGAATTGCAATTTCAAAACTTCAATTTCTCGCCACTTCTTTATTGTTCACTTTTTTCTGAAATCTCTTTTGGTGAAATACGTAGAAAAATATGGGTGTTATGATTCTCAAAATAAATAAATAAATAAATAAATAAATAAATAAAAATGTTTGTAAAATTTCAAAGACTACCACAACCCCATCCCCTCTCCTCCCGATTTTACGGCCTTCAAGCAGGCTATCCACATGCTAGAAATAACAGCCAAATCTCACAGGAATATTCTACCTGTTTTATGTTCAAACTAGCCTGATCTCGTTTCTCGCACCAGTCCTACAATATGATACATAAAAAAATAACTGTTGTCTCCTTAAAATTATACAGTTACAAGATAATGCATGATTAATTGAAAACAATGTGACCCAATAAGCATTGTTTTTGACAGAATAATGTGAAAGCTAAAGGGCAATAATGACTTAACTATGCCGTGTCTGAAGTAAAAACGGAAACCGGCCATAATACGAGCGAAACCTTTGTGACCATTGGTCAAGTGGACAAGGCGAGAGACAACACTAACGAACAACGAAAGTGATTATATTTCCCTCTATTGTAGAGGAATAAAAAACTGTGAAATATGTTCAGCCATGACAAAGAAGAATCGAGTTAACGTTTCAGTAATGTCTTGTTTGCTTTTTTAGTTTACAACATTCCAGAACCATTCAACAAAGAATTTAGTCACGTTGCTGTTTGGTTATCGTTTTCTTTTCTTATTGTTGAAGTTCATCTTACGATAATCCTGACCAATTTGTGCGTGTACGGATGCCAAGATTACATTCACTATATCCTCCTCAAAAAAAAAAAAAAAGAAAAAAAGAAAACAATTGTAGTGTTTGATTTAAGGAAGAGATAAACATTTTTTTTTTTTCAGGGTAATACGCAATCCGAACTATAATTATTACAGGACATTTGGCTATTAATTGCTGCAGGTTGGAAAACGAGGAAAGAGGTTAGTTTGATGCTTCGAAAACCGACGAACAATATTTGCTATTATGGTGTGCTGGTATAGTTTTATTTTGTTAATTTTGCGCTAGTGTGTTACGTGTGGTCATCAACTTTTGTTCTGTATTTTCACCGTCTGAGAAAAGAGTAAAACACCCATTAGTTACTTAGCAATACATAAAACTATTTCCGTTGTAAATTTTTTGATTTTATTTTTAACACATGCTACAAAATCAAAGCAGTCTTCAATATGGGGGTAAACCACCAGCTTTGTTTTCAATTCTTTTCATATTTCGTTCTGACGAACAAAGTATTTCATTCTTTTCAACTTGGTTACGTATTTGGTACTTTGTTGCCAAAACTACCGAGAGTAGCTTGTTTGATTAAATAGTTTCGATTAGTTAACATTTGAAGTTAACTACTATAAAACTACACAGACGTATACATATGATGCAATACTGCAATGCATCTGTTACACACACACACATACACACGCACACACGCACACACACACACACACATATGTATGTATATATATATATATATATATATATATATATATATATATATATATATAATATCATACGCCATTTCACTCACATACACACACGTATAATTCATATATACATATATACACGTATATGCATATATGTGTAAAATGGCATATTACGCTTGTATTGATATCATGTCCGGTGCAAATACTAAAATAACAAAAATAACCATTCATTAAATAAACAATAAAAAAGATAGCAACAAAAACGAGATAGAAACCGTTAAAAACAAAAGCAAAACAGTCGAATATAGCAAGAAAAAATTACAATAAACAGACGAATCAACAATGATGGTAACTAGCATTTTATAACTTTTATAGTTAGTTGAAAATAGCTTCATTTGTCCATCATTGCCCGTACTTTCAATGTCATACAAATACGTATAAAGCCCAGACTCCTAAATAGAGAAGCGCAAAAAAAGAAAAACCCAGATATACACATATATGCATGTAGTGTTCTATATCACATAACACGTTTTATTCACCTGACCATATTTCTGTTCAATATTGACCATTTTATTACAATTTCTTCTTCTTCTTCTTCTTCTTCTTCTTCTTCTTCTTCTTCTTCTTCTTCTTCTTCTTCTTCTTCTTCTTCTTCTTCTTCTTATTATTATTATTATTATTATTAGTAGTAGTAGTAGTTTTTAGTCAATTTTTTTCTTTGGCGCTCATTCACTGCACAACCGAACACAGCTCCGTGTATCTTGGGTTGGTGCAATAGTTTGATATGGTTTTTGTTTTTGGTTTCCATAGAGTATAAAATGTAGCCGACGTAATGGCTGTGCAGTGGCTACTACTACTACTACTACTACTACTACTACTACTACTACTACTACTACTACTACTACTATCAATCGTTGCTGGTGTGTTTCTTATTTTCTCTCTCAGGTTCTCAGTTTAGGTACATTATACTGGAAATGTTTTTAATTAAACATGAACAAAAAAAAAAACAAAAAAAAAGAAACCATGAAAACAGAAGGAAAAACGAAAAAAAAAAAACTGCAGTATATAGTTACTGTGCTATTTTTGATGAAACATTAACTTCAAACCGATACATCAGCTTTGTATGAGAATAAAAATAGGCAGATTTATGGCAGAGTAATTTTGGAGTAAGCATGTATGTGTCTACATCTATTCAGCATAGACATAAATACATAGAAATAT
>NC_068986.1:110593114-110596648 GCF_001194135.2 Octopus bimaculoides
ATATATATATATATATATATATATATATATATATATATATTTATACACACACACATATATATATATACATATATATTGGACATGTGTATACGTGTATATATGTGTAGGAGCCCATGTATGTTCATACATGTATGTGTATATAAATATATTTACATATACACACGTGTATACTGACACAAACACACATACGCATTTATACACACACTAAAATAGAGTTATACATGTTCAAACAGTATTTGATGTCTTTAGGTGTATATATAATGCGATCAGCTCAGAGTGGTTACATTAGTTTTATTTGTGATTCTGTTGATTTATATGTGGGTTGAGGTAAATATTTATTCAAGCTGTGGGTGGTTGTTTTGTTGGTATCCTTGTCATACCTCCTGTTGTTGTTGTTGCTGGTGGTGGTTGTCGTGGCAGAGGTGGCGGTATGGTTGTAAATCTATTTTTGTGATTAATGTCAATTGAATCAACGTCCGCTATGTATTCAATTGAAGGTCAGATGAATGTCACCACTTCCCGCAGCGAAATGCCAACCAATGTACATACAACTTAACATAGTTATTGATCAGCTAGAAATGACACCTAAATATGCCTCATATCTCTGTTTACTATCTTTAAAACTACATCCCTCTCTGTCTGTCTGACTGTGTGTGTGGGTGTATGTGTATGTATGTGTGGGTGTGCGTGTGTGTATCCCAATGGTACCTAATATAGACAATATAGCCATTCCTTGATTGATTCTATTGCATTCTCAGATGATGCTTATAGTCCTTATCAATTTTATTTGAATTAACCCGGAAAATATATTTTAGTGTTTTATGGTTATTTGTAGCTCTGTTCATCCTCAACATCTTTCGAAAGAGAAAGCAATAATACCTAGATCACTTTCACTAGCAGACTTCTTGAGATTGGTGTTGTTGAGGGCGAATGTAAAGGCTGGATTTCCCTCTCAAAGTGCATGGTGCCGCACTTGTCCACAGCTGGCTTGAGTAGCCAGTCAGAAATCCATTGTTGCACTGTGTTCATGTCTGATTGCAGGAAAGATCTATAGCGCATTGGATCTGTTCTTTTTATCTCAAGGTACAGCTTGATGTCATCTACATATTTCAACACTATAATTCTTCAAGTTAGCATCTATATCAGTAATATATGCAGCAAACAGAAGGGGACCAAGAACGGATCCCTGTGGTACACCAGGTGTCATCTTGTTCGGTGAAGAATGATAATCTAGAACCTTAACTACCTATTTCCGAGTGGGTTGGAGAGGTGGTGCTTCTTGTTTCTACCTATCAGAGATAGATTGGCAATGATCATAGCATAATCTGAGTCACCTATAGCTTCCTTGGTCGTAACACTGATAACAGTTTCAGAAGTGATGGTAAAGAGCAGGTCCAAAAAGTTGTTACCTCTTGTGGGGGAGGTGACTCCTTGGGACCAGTTTGAATCCAGAACTACACCGATGAAATTGTCTGCACTTTGTTTATCGTTTTTTAAATGTGGATACATTTTATCTCTGCCAATAAATGCACGAATTTAATTTAAAGCACAATGTAAAAAACAACAACAATAACGATTGGCTTGAATCTGTTGTTAAAAACTACGTTAGACAACTTCGTGATTTCGGGTTAAGTCCAACTCCCTCACAACTCGGCATCAAGTATCCTCTACTATAACCCGCGGGAGACCAATGCTTTGTAAGTAAATATGGTTGACGGCAACTATCCTAATCTAACATTCTTCCTCTATAGTTGTTAAGTAACTTCCATACTGAGTAGTATTACAAGTTATAGAATATAGACCAAACGTAGGAGAAAACAAGTTTATATTAAAATCCCTACATACGTTTCACCATTATAGTTGAACGTCTAAATGTATTTGTAACGCTTATTGCAGGATG
The DNA here is from genome assembly GCF_001194135.2 of Octopus bimaculoides. NCBI lineage: Eukaryota > Metazoa > Mollusca > Cephalopoda > Octopoda > Octopodidae > Octopus > Octopus bimaculoides. The sequence continues at coordinate 110,595,015 of NC_068986.1, forward strand.
CCAAGCAACAAAAATGGTGAAACCCATGTAAAAATACGAGCTGGCAGAAACGTTAGCGCGCCGGGCGAAATGCTTAGCGGTATTTCATCTGCCGTTACGTTCTGAGTTCAAATTCCGCCGAGGTCGACTTTACCGTTCATCCTTTCGGGGTCGATAAATTAAGTACCAGTTACGCACTGGGGTTGGTGTAATCGACTTAATCCCTTTGTCTGTCCTTGTTTGTCCCCTCTATGTTTATCCCCTTGTGGGCAATAAAGTAATAAGAAATACGAACATGTGTTGATTCTAATTTCAACACAGACAGACACACACATGCACACACACATAGACACATGAGAACGATAGTGTGTGCTAGAATTGAAACGATAAGTAGAGGGTGTCGGTATATATATATATATATATATATATATATATATACACGGTATGTTGAGTTTCAGAGCAAGAGGCTTTATTTCACGTTGTTCTAGTTCACTGAACCGTAGAATTGAGTAGCGACGTCACTGGTGTCAAACCGTATTGGCCTTTGGCTTTCTCTTGGATAACATCAGTGGCGTGGTGAGGGTGGCTGGTATGCATGGACGACTGCTGGTCTTCCATAAACAACCTTGCACAAACTTGTGTTAAGGAGGGGATCTTTTTAGGTGCAATCTTTAATCTATGGATGGAATACATAAATATTTTAATGTATCGCTCTGCACATTTCCATAAATTACGTTTCTTAAGATCATATTTCGCATTCCAGCGATGATTACAGCACAGTCCTTAGTATCGAAGGACATCAGGTGGATCATATCCATGCGTTCATTTCTTCGGGCCACACACACACACACACACACACACACACACACACACACACACACACGCACACACGCACAGACAAAGGGCTTCAGTTTCCATCAACCATATTCCTACAAAGAATTCAAAGTCGGTCAGCGGCTACATTAGGAGACACTTGCTCCAAATAACATGCGTAGCGATTGAACCCGAAACCCCGTGGTAGCAAAGCAAGCTTCTTAACTATACGGTTATGTCGAAAAGCAAATAGGAAACGTTATCAGTTGCTATCATTTGAAACTGCGACTCCGCTTATATAAGTGATAAGTGCCAGGAGTAGACTTTCCTGCATTTATTGTCAACGTGGCAGTTTTTCACAGAGAATTTACTAAAATGTCTTTCTCTTTCTTTCCTACATTCTTTCTTACGTGTTTTCCTTATTCATTTCTTTCTTTTTTTTCTTTCTTGCTTGCTGTTTCGTACTTTCCTTCTACTCTTTCTTTATTACCCTTATCCTTCATTTCTTTACCTGTCTCTCCTCTTCCTTTCTCTATCATTTTCACACTTTCTGCCATCATTTTCTTTCTTTCCTCTTTCCTCCTCATCATTTTCTTTCATTATTCTTCTTCCTCACCCTCTATTCCGTTCCTTTTTTCTTTCTCTTAATTTTAAATCAATTATTGTTTTTTTTTATTATTTATTTCAAGTTCCTTTTATCTTTTCATTTCCTTCTTTATCTTCACATAACTCACTTTCAATAACCCTCTCCTTGTCTCTCTATCAGTGTAAATTTCTATCAGCCTACACACACACACACACACACACACACACACACACACACACACACACACACACACACA
>NC_068986.1:110597643-110602171 GCF_001194135.2 Octopus bimaculoides
TATATATATATATATATATATATAAATATATATATATATATATATATATATAGGGAGAGATAGATAAATACATATGGATATATTTTATATATATACGTATTTATATATATAGATAGAAACATACACACACAAGCACACACACACACACGCACATATACTTCGCTTTTCAATTGAGTACTCATTCAACTTGTTTATCAACTAATAACTCTATGCACAAATCGTGTGTATGTATGTGTTGCATGTGCGCGTGCGTGTGTGGTTTTACAAGTTTCTTATGTACAAATATAAAATGTGCTGAATGGTATGTAGGTGCATAACAAAACTGCAACAGTTAGTTCCTTTTATGTTTACTTCACATGCATTAACGCAGCATTGTAGAATCTTATACAATTTTACTCATCCTCTCTTTGTTTTTAAACAAAAACTAATATTTTCATCGTCAAGGTTAATGACTGTGATTAAGTGTAAAAACAACAGGAAAATATGAAAACCAATGAAACGAGCATCAACAGCAAGAGAAAAAGCTTGCATTCATTCCCGGATGTATTTGATGTCTAACATAATCATACTAATGAATATTGAATCATTGGCGGATAAGTTGGTCGTAAACTTAAGACCAACAGAAGCAATACAAACCATTCAACATCAACAACAGTAGCCAAAGCAAAATATGTCAACAGTTAATTCATCTTCGTTTAAAGAAAGTTTTCATTTTATAATTATACAAATTCGCTGCGTGTTGATTATAATTATAATTCAGTTAGTTCGCAACAAAGTCTGGGAGATCACCAATTTTTTCTAATGATTAAGTTAAATACTTTGATGTATCCATCCACTAAGTATTTTGTAATTATATGAAAGGTGGAGTAATGCATATAAGTGAGTGTATATATATATATATATATATATATATATATGTGTGTGTGTGTATGTGTGTGTGTGTGTATGTGTGTGTGTGTGTGTATGTGTGTGTGTGTGTCTATATATATATATAATATGTATATGTATATATATATATATATGTATATACATGTATGTATGTATATATATATATATGTATATATATATATATATATATATATATATATATATATATATATATATATATATATATATATATATATATATATATATATATATAGGTGTGTGTGTGTATATGTATGTATGCATATATGTATGTATATGAATGTATATCTATATGTATGCATGTATATATGTATATACATATATGCATGTATATATACATATATGTACGTATACATATATAATATATACTTACATATGCATATATATGAGTGTACTAGTTTATATGCATACATATATGTGTGTGTGTGTGCATGTATATACAATTGTATGTTTTAGAGAATGATAGTAAAATCTAATATAGTTTTATCAATTGCAAACTGACTAAATCACAACAGCAACAACAACAAAACGAAGAAACGAAAAACGAAAACAATACCAACATCAACGCTTCATCCACATCAGCTTCAAACGCTACAAAAATACATTTCTTTTCTTCTGGATATACAAATCTATTGAACAGAAAATTTAATGTTAATCTTTCAAGAATTTTCTATATTCAATAAGATTTGAGGAGATGCAGTTTACCACCTGCGATAAAATATGTTCTTGCGTTTAAATCGTTAAAAATATATAATTTTTTGTAGCTTACCACCAGATCACTCTGAACTAGTTCACCTAAATGAAATGGTGTTCTAACCATGGCCATCCCGTTTTAATTTCGAAACCAATGTTATCTAGTTATTTTGGTTCCCTTCTATCCTACATACTTTAATCAGATGATAAAATTGCTTTTGAGAGAAATTGGTTCACTAGAACCACGTGATTGAATTACAAGGGGATGATGCCAACATATCAATTTTGCATGATCATGTGACATTAGGTTTTATTTCAACGTCAGCACAAGGTTTCACTTCGTTTCCTTTCCTGATATTTCACTCACATCACTTTATGGAATCCGCTGTAATCTTATATTTTATTTCATTTTTACCGTTTTGTCAGGTGATGAAAAGAAGTATACCTTTATGTCACCCCTTTTTCCGACAAAATTGGCTGAAAAATATGTAGAAGTAATCTTCAACGCAAAGAGTTGACCAGAATTCTTCTAACAGAGTGAACTCCGTTTCAGAGACCCTGTGCATCGAGTGTTGATATTGAACAAGGCAACGAATTAAGTATACCAACGAAAAATTCAGAACGCTAATCGCCGGAAGAAGAGAAACCAAAAAACATGTTGGACGTATTAGATCCCCCAAACATTGCCATGTACTAATATATTATCGAATCAGGAAATGGAAAAAGACAGAGACGACCTCTGTGGTATTTGATCGTAGTGGTCAAGGAACCAGAAGAAACGCATGTTTACGTGCACATGAAGTGAAATTCTTAACTGCATGCACAAATATATCAATACTCATATTATTGTTTCTTTCTTTTTGTTGGCTACGTTTGAGGGAAACCCACAGAACCAGTTAGTTACTGGCGTCGACCTAATAGGCTGGCCCCTACCCCTCAAAATTCCGGGCCTTGTGCCTAGAGTGGAAAATAACATGTATATATACGCCGAAGAAAAGCCACAGAAACTGTGCGCTAGTAATATAGCACAACTGACTAACGGTCCTTCGACAGCCATAGGCACAGAGGCCGGTGTTACGGATTATCCGACGTATATTTTCTCACTGGACCCTGGTCCATTGAAGTTTACTCATTTTTATCAGTTGGATGAATTGGAACAACGTGATATGAAGTGTTTTGCTTAAGAACACAACGTATCACCTAGGCCAGGAATCGAAGCCATAATCTTATAATCATGAATGCAACAACCTAACCACTAAGCCACGCGCCTTGACATACCTAGAACTGTACGTATACATTTAGGGAAAACCGTGTATCAATTTACAGTGTATATATAATGGAATATATATTTACATATAACAGCACACACACACACGCACGCACGCACACACACACATATACACACAAACACACATACACACACACACAAGCACAATCACACACATACTGTTGATGGAAAACCACAGATAAACCTACCGCATATATATAACAGTATACATATAATGATGGAATGGAGACGACCGATATATAAATCAGGGTTGCTGACTTTGATGTTCAGCTGCAATATATTCTTGCTGCTTGATTATCAACCCCAGGAGAACTGAAAACCGGAGCCAGATTTGGGAAGATACAAAATCCGAACATAGAATCGTGGCAAACTATTGCGTAGTCAGATGAATCCGTGCGTTCAGTTATGCTAATCCTTTCCAATCTTAATGAATTAACACAAAATAATTTTATCGTAACGTCATATATTTTTTTGTAGCTCTTTTCGACTTTTGCGCATCGCTTTTGAAATTTGAATAAATTTTACCACCCTTTAGATGTATGACTGTAGAATACCAAGTAGAACCCCCCCCCCCAAAAAAAAACAACAACCAATATATTTGACAACTCAATTCTTAATGCAATAATCATGATATTCTTAGATCTAAATCAGTTATAACCAAACTGTGGTACGTAAGAGTTTCTGAATGTAGGCCTGCGATATATTGCGTTGGATATTTTAATAATGCGGCTCGCTTGATGATGAGCCATGCCTCACGCTGTCCGCTTCTCGAAAATTGTTGCCCATGCCTATGGTAATGCATGAAATTCATTGCTATTGTTGTTGTTTAGTTTCAAGTCAAGCTTAATCGAGAAGATCAATGAGTTACTTCAATGGTGACTAAGCGGCCTCTGAGGAGCATCAAAATAGACATTATATGATGTGAATGTCTTACTGGAAAATAGTTGGGTATGATTTGAGGAGATAAGTTTGCTATTCCTAGCAGAGCGTTCAACAGAATAAAGTATTCACCACTTGGATGGTTATAGAATGTAAGTGTAACAGAATCCATGGATACCCTCATTTATAATAATTAACTTATTTGGAAACGGGCGTATCCTGTATTATTAGCTTTATCTCTATAGAGACTTTACAGTGTTGGGTGTGTCACTAACACCTGCTCAATTCTCGATCCACATACGCACACATACACGCGCGCGCACATAACACCAATATATATACACTTATCCCATTACAGAAATATGTATATGAGTTTATATTTGAATTTGTATATAGTTGTGTGTGTTCTATTTTATTATTCTTTATCTTCTCTACAATTTATTCGGTTAATTGAAAAGATACGCGAGCCATCTAATACAATATACAGCATATTTGCCTGTTGAGAATATTATTGCTTTGTTTAGAAAGTTAAGGATTTCACTTGGGATTACAGCTTAGAAAATAAATAAACAAATAAATCGATTCCACCTAAGTGCATTTTAACTCTTGTTCTAGGAAGTGGAACAAAATTTATTCGCTATTAATCTATCTATCATCGATCTACCCGTACATATACATATACATAGATATGTATAGACACATACACACACATATGCATATATATACATATATATATATATATATATATATATATATATCTAT
>NC_068986.1:110602283-110605722 GCF_001194135.2 Octopus bimaculoides
ATATATATATATATATATATATATATACATACGTATACATATATATGTATATACGCATATTTATGTATATACATAAGTATATGGTTATTTTTCAGCTTACAGTCAATTCAACTGCGTCGTTGCTGGAGCATTTCTTTAAAGGCTTTTAGTCAATTCTATCGATCCCAGTGAATATTTATGTGTGATAAATTCAGTTAATCGATCTCTTGCAATCAAATTGCAAGGATAAGTCTCCTTGGCACAAAGAAACATATGAACAAATACAAAGATACGAAACATTCATACATATATATACACATGCAAGCATGTGCATATACATGTATACACATGTGTGTGTGTGTGTGCATACGCACACATATGCACCTCATATTTGAGGCTCTGATGAAGCTATAAGGTGTTACTCAGGCATTTTACTATGAGTTCACTACATCGTATTGTAGAAACAGTGGTAAGCTTATGAAGATCATAAGATAATCGCTTACTACTTTCTCATATAGCTAATAGTAAAGAATTATCAATCCGGGAAAATACTTCATAACCTCTCTGTTGGCACAGCAGAGTAACAATATTATTTAGATTTGTGAAGAACTTCAGGTATTCTTCTGATTGGGTCCATGGTTCATCACGATTCTAATTTGTAAATCTGTGGTTGTGCTTCAAACAAACTGGTTTTTACACAAAATGTAAGACAAGGTGTAAATAATGGTCATTATATATTTTTCCTTTATTAGTCAAATTTGGCTTACAGCTGTTTCCATTAATATTATAGATACGTTTCTGTTAGATTTATTCAAACGGTCAATATAGATCAGGTGAGAAAAATTGAAAGACTTGAAAATATTAAAGCTATATTCGTCAAAGGGAAATCCACTGTAAAAATAAAAGTGGGAAAACAACAGCAGCCCAAACGTCGTACACGGTGCATGAATGTCAGTGACGCTCAGGGTAAGGTGCGAAGAGAAAAAAAAAAGAGGTCGTGTAGGGCGTGTGACATTTCGAATATGGCTCTTCATCAGCAAAAGTAAAGAGGAAAAGTTCTGGAGAGGAAGAAAAAAATACTCCGAGTAAAGCACGAGGCTCGTTTCATGGCCGAAGAATAACTGACTGGAGAGAGATGGTGAAAGTGGATTTTGAATGCAGGAAAGTGCGAGGATCTCTAGAGTTTTGCTTTCCTAGTTCTAGTTCTACGTGGCTTATTATTGCTAGAATTAACTTATGAAATGTAATCTTTACCTCTCAGAAAAGTTCTTGATGGCAGTGTGTCTTTTCCATGGAGGAGGGTGCAGGAGGGTGGTCTACTCTCATGACTTTATGTTGGTCTTGGTGAAGTAAATGATGGTTAGATAAATCGCATAAATTTCGAGGCTCTTTAAAGTCCAGGTATGGCAAACACTTTCAAAATCTCTCTTGTTATCGACCCATTCTATGAAAAACTACTTTCTTTTACTTTTCAGTTCTTCCAATATGCCTTTCGTGATAAGAATTTCGAGAAAAGCACATTATGGTGTTCTGCACTGAAAAAAATAGAAAATCAAGCGGTGGTCAGTATGGCTATAATTACGTCCCTTTACACTTAGTTCAAATATCCTCTTATTTGATATTGACTTTCATCTTTATAAATTCAATAAAATAGTGTATGAGAAGTAATGGCGTTCATGTACTTCACTCCAGTCACTGCACTGCACATTACATCACAGGTTTTTGACTTTCCATAGTCAATATCATAATGGTAGACAGAATTGGAGAATAGACTTGTCTGCGTTTCTTCTTAAGCATTCCAAATCCTTTATGTTTATCAGCGTATATGAAATATACATTGTTCTATACAATTTTTATTCATCTATGAGGGTTTTTTCTTCTCACATTGTTTATTAATCCAACGAACGCTTCCCATCTACATTTATTCTAACAGAATCCACTTCATTTTCTTTCATGCATCTAATCATTCTTAACAATGAAATCCTTTGCTGCAAAGGCTTATCACTAAATAACTATCATTTTGTTCTAATAATTTGTTACGCTCGTAATTATAAGTTTAATCATTCTCTAATTTTGTTAACTTTTGTGTATTTTATTCTGCAAAGTTGAAACATTTTTTTGCTAAATTCTTGCTCTTATTCCAGTGCTCTAGAAGCAATACTTTACAAACCTATACAACCTCTGCCTACATCTATCGTTGCATGTGTCTTTAAAGTATTTATCAATACTTGAGTGAAGCGCAACAGATTTATAAGAACAAATACGATTGTGTTTTTATAGACTAAAGTAATAAGTTTTCCAAACATAAAGGACCACCATTAAGTAGCTGTACTCAATCGTCATATGTCTGAAAAGAAGTGCGATTTATCGAAATTTCAAAAGTGATGACGAAAATTTGTAGAAGAAGAAAAGACGGAAAGCAAAACCCTACAAAACACCAGGAAAAATATTTTTCATATTCGTTAAAAATCCCCCACCAAAAAAAAAAAAAAACACTAACGGAATAATATAGATCATTTATAGGATAAAAAGGAAGAACGAATTTATCTCACCACGTATTATACTACATAATTTTATTTCATTCTAGCTTTAACATTTAAAGCTACCAAAACTCGGGCTTCGAAGGTCTTTTCTTTACAACAAAGATTTAAGAATTGATTGCAACAGATCTGTTTGCCATGAGATTATTACTTTGAATGCTGTTTCTTCAAGATTCGTACAACTCAGGTGCATTTACTGTTTAATTGAGATATATTGCTTCGGTTTTATGGTACGCGATGTACATATTGCGTTTTATATTGTTATAAAAACACTCCTTTATAGTTACTATTCAAATGTATTTCACCTGCGGTTCTATGCGCATTATATACTAATAGCTGGTAGTGAAAATATTATGGGCGTTTTACCACCCTAAATCTAGAATTAGGTTTTTACCACAGCGTACACGCACATACACACACACACACGCACAAGCACACACACACACGCGCGCACACACACACACTCATATACACACGCATATGTGCATACATATACACATAACTACCTACATCTGTATATGTTTGTGTATGTACATATATTGTTATATTGTAATAAAAACAGTCTTTTATAGTGACTACGCAAAAGTATTTCACCTGCGATCCTATGCGATGTATATACGAATGATCGAAACGAGAAGACAGGCAGCCGACAACTGATGAAGGGTTTTTCTTTGTGTTACTTGCCCTGTTTTACATTTGTTACTCACGTTGTTTGCGTATTGAAGTCATTTGCTTTCGTATTTCATGTTGTTTACCGTTGGTGACGTCCTGTACCCATATATGTATGTGTATGTGTATGTGTATGTGTATGTATAGATATGTATATATATATATATATATACATATATATACATATATATACATATATATACATATATATACATATATATACATATATATATATATATATATATGTATAT
>NC_068986.1:110606589-110608289 GCF_001194135.2 Octopus bimaculoides
TAGACACCTTTAATTTTCAAAATCTTTTATTTAATACGCAAAGCGAACAATTGAAATGCAATCGATAGGTAGGACTACATACTTTAGTATTTAGCTGACATTCCCTTTGCAGTTTTTAATTCAGAAACTCTTTTTGGCATTGAACAGATGAGCTTTGTGATTGTCTCTTGTGGAATTTCTGTCGAGGTTTTCGTATAACTCTATCTAGTATGCTCCAAAGATTTTCAATTGGGTTCATGTCAGGAGACTGGCTCGGCCAAGGAAGCTTTTTGATCCCATTGTCAGTAAGCCATTTTGTGTGGCATGGAGCCCCATCTTCCATGAATAAATGAATAAAAACACATTTTTCGTTATGTTATCGTTTGAATAGATCGGAAGTAGTCCTTGCTTAAGTATTTTGATATATTTTTCAGAATTTATGGTTCCAACACATTCGATCAGCTCAGAACGACCTTGGCTGGTGACAGCTCCCCATACCATTACAGAGATACCGCCATGTCTCACAGTTGGTTGGAGTCGTTGCAAATCAAATCCTCGATTGGGAAGCCTCCAGACCCAAACACGTCCACTGTCTGAAAATAATGCAAACCTCGATTCATCTGAGAAAATCACTATATTCCAAAATGAACTGGATTTTTCTATCTCCTTCGCCCATTTCTCTCTTTTCATGCTATTAATTGGTTGAAGGAGAGGTTTTCTTCTAGCTGCTCGTCTATAATACCCAAGCTTATACAGATATGTAACACACGTTCTTGGACTAACCTTTAGCTGTTTTGCAATGTCAAAAGCCTTCGAACGGGATTCGTTTTCCACAATTCGCTTCAAATAACGAAGCTTCCTTACCGAGGGCCCAGGTACATATTTGGAGAGACGATTTTTTTCCCCAAAGATTGAGAAAAGAACCCATTTAGAAAGTCGAAAGACACTAACCTTTGGGAACCGATTTCACAAAATGTGTGTAGGCTTTGTGCAAGTGTGCATTCAGTTCTTAACTCTTTCAAGCGCGAGTTATATTATGTAGTGTAATTGTTTTCAGTAAAATTGTTGTTGACTATTTCCGGTTTAGTTTCGGACTCAGAAATCTTATGAAATATTCTTCTTTTGCCTTTCCGGAGAAGGTCGTTCTATTCATTTATTTTATAAAAAGGGAAAATTGTAAATTTTCCTTGTGCACAGGTGTCCAAATGATCGCTACATGGTATGCATCTAAATGCGGGATGTTTTATTTGATGTCTCTGCACACTTACACGGTTGGTTAGTTTTGTTGTATCGTGGGCATGTGATACAATATATCAGGTCTTTGATTTTGCTGTTCATATTTGCATTCACCTTTAATTCTTTTCCATTCTTGAATTTTTTGGCTGGTCCCTGTTCTATTAAATCACATGTCCAACATCGGGGGTCTCCACATTTTGTAACTTGCATCATTTCTTCCTCTGATGCAAATCTTGCTTTGGTTACAAGTTTCTTAAGATTTGGTGCTTGCCTTCGGCTGTTGATTATTTGTTGTTCCTTGATTATTTATCGGAGATATAAGGACTGGTGCAGAATTGGAAAAAGGCGTTTGGCTGTTTGTAGAATGTTGTGGGTCTTGGGATTGTGAGTGATAACAAATGGGATAATTTTATGCCCAGTTTTCCATTTATCCTCAGTGTAACTGTTTTATCTTCTTAGCATATATATATATATATATATATATA
>NC_068986.1:110609071-110611765 GCF_001194135.2 Octopus bimaculoides
TATATATATGTGTGTGTGTGTGTGTGTATATATATATATTTTTTTAAAATGAAAATGTATGTCTGTGTGTGTTTGTGTGTCTGTGTGAATCCCTAAAGCTCCAGAACTACGCAACCAATTTCATTCAAATTTTACACATGCCTTACTTAGGGTCCCGGTTGTGTTTTAGTAGAAAAAGAGTTTTAACCTCTTGCATAGTTCGAGTCCACAGCAACATAATATCTCTTCAACTATTTAAGTATTACGTGTCAAAAGTGAAACAAAAACACTCATGTCAAATACTTTCACTTTAAAAATGAAACTTTTCCACTATTTCAGTATCAAAACTGAAGCAATCACATTTCGATACTGTCATTTTTGGGGGGTTAACTTACACTGCATACGAAAATACAGACATGTTATCACGGTACGTTATTAAACACTCACAGATCTACGCATACATACCTGACGACTGACATGCGTGAAGTGTCAATACGAAATTTTATTTTCCTTTCCTTTAAAAAATACACATTTACTGTTCCATTACCGATTAATAATTATCGTACAAGTTGCAAGGTTGGCAGGTAAAATATAAAATTGTTTGTCTCTCTGTACAAGTGCTTCTATTTCCTTAATTTATGCTGCATACAAAAGTACAGACATACTATATACGGTACGTTATTAAACCCACAGATACACATACACACGCATACACATCTACACATACATATACATACCTGACGACTTAATTTTTTTATTAACCGCAGAGGGTCCAAACACAGAGGGAACAACACAAGGACAGAAAAAACACAAAAGTGGAAGAAAAATAATATCGAATGAAAAGAATGGTAATGATAAATCAAAAGGTGGAATGACGTAAATATTTTTTCTAACTGGATTTGCTTGAAAAAAAAACATACTTTTCTTTATATTAAGCAATTCATTATAATTACTTTTACGATGTGCCTAAATCAAAACCATCGTTATAGATCAGCATTTCTCAAACTTTTTCGCGATTTGGCTTCCCTTGGACATTGAAAAAATTTATTTCGGTTCCCCTGTGTTGATGAAACATTTAATCCAGCTTCCCATGTATCTGAGATAGACCGGCCAGCTCATGACAAATCTGACAAAAGGGGGGACCCGCAGAACTACCAGCTCACGAACTGCATCTGAAAGTTGGCGCGTCAATCATGCTGCTAAGGAATTTAGATGCTCCAATAATGTGTAATGGTACGCGGATGGTTATCAAAAAATTGTGCTCCCGAGTTCTGTAGGCAACAATCTTGAATGAACCGGCCGCTGGCTAAGACATACCTATAACTCTCATGTACCTTACCCACTCCGATATAACCTACAAGTTTAAACAGATGCAATTTCCCATCAAACTCTACTTTCCCATGACAATCAACAAGGCGCAGGGATAATGAGTGCAAGCGGTTGGTTTGAATCTGACAGAGCAAGTATTCTCACACGCACAACTGTACGTTGGCTGTCCCCATGGTCTTTCTATTTGTGCATTTGAGGGAAGGACGAAGAATGTCGTTTACAAACAGGCACTCCAATGATAACAACGGCAACTTCAACTGCTCCAATTTCAACTCAACAATTTTTTCATCGTCCTGCCAGCCCACGTAAGTCCAGTCTTGCTTTGCTCTCCTTACTAACTCACCATGACATTCTTTTTTTTTCTACAAAGATCCGTCGCCCAAACACCACCTCGTATCCACTTCTTCTTTTTTATGTCTTCGTTTCTCTCTTCGCGTCGTTCTCTGACCGCTTGAAACCGGGCTTAGCTGCTAGTATATATATATATATATATATATTTATACTGGGTGACAGAGACAAAAGTTATATAAACTATATCGCAAGATGTACGGAAACTTAGAGAAAGAGGGGAAGAGAAGAGTGTAATGGAGCCATTCATGTTTTTGATTTTTCAATACTAAATTTCTCTTCCGCAATATCTTGATAACCAACATTCTTAAACCAGTTAGCAACGTTGAAAGTGAGAGTAGTATCTCTATTAAAACGCCTCCGACATTTCGAAAATGTGCTCCGGAGGAACACAGTGCCAGCTTCATATTAATTTTAAACTCTACGCCTTTATAGAAATTCAAAATCGATGTGTGACTAACATGACCACCGACCAAAAAATAGTCACAACATATACATACACACATACAAACATACGTATGTAAATATACATGTGTGTGTATGCGGCAGTGCGTGTGTGTGTAAATATACATATGGATACCTATATATGTACACGTTATGTATTTAATATGTACACACACACACGCACACAAATACACACACACACACACACACACACACATATATATATATGTGTGTGTGTGTGTCTGTGTCTGTGTATCTGTGTGTATATGTATATATTTATGACTACATATATATATATACATATATATATATATATATATATATAGGTATGCATATGTATATATATATGTATATATATAGGTATGTATATATATATATATATATGTATATAGGTATATATACATATGTATATGTATGTATATATATATATGTATATATATGTATGTATATATATATATTGTATATATATATGTGTATATATGTATATATATATATATGCATATATATATATGGATATATATATATGCATATATATATGTGTGTATATGTATATATATACATGTATGTATACATATATGTATATATGTATGTATA
>NC_068986.1:110611930-110615143 GCF_001194135.2 Octopus bimaculoides
ATATATATATATGTGTGTGTGTGTGTGTGTATATGCTTCCTAACAAAAGCTAACTTAGCTAACTTTTATTATCAAACAACCAAATCTGTTCATCAAAGAGGCTAAAAATGTCTTATTCGTTTACTTATTTATTTGTTACGTTTTTCATTTTTTGATTGTTTCTAATTTCGTTTCTTATTTTATTTTATGCTATTTTTTGTTTAATTTTTGTCATTTCTTCATGCAATATTTTTTTGTATTTTTGTGTTTATTTTTATATTTTAATAACACGTATCGATCGCATTTTCATCGATCGTTGATTTTGGCAACAACCATTTCTCTGCAAAAAAAAAAGCAAAAAAAAAAAGTAAAGAAAAAAATGACAAAAAAAAAAGAAACATACATAAATCAAAATAAAACGGCAAAACAAACATAAATAAATAAAGATAAGCTCTTCTTTTATAGCGGCTCAAAAGTAATAATAACCATTTAGAGGTGGCAGCTGTGAAATTAAATTTACTTAAGCAAAACCCTTGCTCTTAGACACAGAGCAAATAACTTTTTATTTGTGTCTTCAGAGCAAGTGTAGCGATCAGATTTGCCAGTGTTGGAAGCGTTCACATATTAAACATCGCCACGCTTCTTTCTACTTGCTATTACTGTGTCATCCTATAATTTGACACATCAGCGTTCAGGCTTTGTTATTCATAAACATTTATTAAAAATGGCCTATTTGTGTTCACCATTACATTAGTGACATTTCGTTCCTGTCATTATTCGCTGTTTTGAAATTTTTCCTTAATTTATTATTCTATCATCATCCTCATCATCATCATCATCATCATCATCATCATCCTCATCATCATCATCATCATCATCATCCCAATCGTCGTCGTCATTATTAATATTATTATTAATAATCTTCTTCTATTTATTGATACTGTCGCTATTGTTTATATTATAATCATAACCATGGTCATAATCATCATCATAATCATAATCATCATCATCATCATCATCATCATCATCACCACCACCACCACTAGTGCCACTACCACCACCACCACCACCATCACCACCATTAGCACCAACGCCACTGCTACGGTAATCATCGTCAATATTTCATTGCTATCATCGTGATCATCAACATCCTCTTTATTCCATCAACACCATCAGTCATTAAGTTTTAGAGCTATCATCATCATCATCATCATCATCCTTGTAATCCTCCTCCATCTACTTCTCCTCCTCTTAGTAGACAGCATCATTATCAGACTGAACAGTGTAAGAATTATCATTACAGCCGTAGTCATCATTTACACATTCATTAATATAAATATGTTAACTCATTTAATATGAAAGAATGAATGTTACAACACTGTAGTTCTTATTAATTGGATGACCATTAGCAAGATCCAGTTTTGTCCGCACTGCAATGATTTGATGTGGGCGATCTCACAGGTTTCTAGTATTCTTAAAACTTCATGACAAAGCAATTCTATTATGTATCAGCTGTGAAATGTGTTGTTTTTAGTGATGTACAAACTCAGACTTGTTCTTATAAATGAGCCTTATGTACATTAAAGAGGCACGATAAACCGCCGACAAAAATGACCATGAAACAAAATTACGAGTTATCTACTGTATATCTTTTTTTTTAGACACGGATGAAACTTCTTGATGAGTTTTGTCACATATTATCAGACAGACGATATAAATACAAATATTATTAACTCACCTTAGGTATTTGATAGCCTTCTTAGAAAAGATCTGATGAAATTTTGCTCTAAGTAAATATATGCATTTAGCACACTCAGCTTTCTAAGAGTTCTTTGGGGTATAAAATTATGAATCTATTAAGAAATTATTTGAACATTTTAGAAACCTTAGATAAACATCTAATGGATGATGCTTGAAATCCCATTCGTCGACACCCAACTCTTACTTCATTCAGATTGCAAATAACAAAGAACTTGAACCTTGTTCAGCCGAAACCTGCTGACGTTCTTATCAATCACTTCCATTAAACAAGGGTGACATAAAATTCCACCAAGAGATCATCACTAGAGACTATGCACGGTCTCGAAATCATAAGTTATTTATCACCTGTGATGTTTGTTATGGAAACAAAAAAGTATAGTTTTTCAATTCTCTTCTATTTCTATGCTATAATTGTTAGAAAACCCAGAAAAGTATTTAAATAATCACTTTAAATGTTTCAGGGAACACAAAAGCATAGATTTGCCTCAAATATGTATTAAGTCATGTTCTAAGGAGCCACATCTTTGAATGTGTTTCTATATGCCTATATATGTATGTATGTATGTATGTATGTATGTATGTATGTATGTGTGTATGTATGTATGCATGCATGCACGTATGTATGTATGTATGCATGTATGTACGTGTGTATGCATGTATGTATGTATGCATGGATGTATGAATGGATGGATATATGCATGTATATATACATTTATTTGTACATAGAAATATATACACAGATATATATGAATATATATATATAGTAATATTATGCGTGTTGATGCTTGTGCGTCAACTTCTGCCTGTGTGTCTGACTCTGTGTGTATAGTGCGGTGTGGTAAGTCGTGTGTATGTACATTTATACTTTCTATAATTATATGATTCTTCATATTTTATCTTTTGTGAAGCTTCCCTAAGACTATCAGATATTTATTTTATTATTTATTTGTTCGCGTAACTTGAAATTTCATAACATCCTCTTATCAGGCTTGTCAGGAATGTAGACATCATTTTATTTCAAAATAACTTCGCCTTCATATTTTTTGTAATCTTGACATCTCAATTATCTTCCTTTCCCGTATCATTTGCTTCTTACGAGTATATTATTTTCTCCTAACTTCACTTACTTTGTTGTCTCTGGTTCAAACTTGACAAAAGTTAGTCAAAGTATATTAATATATTTGAAAACTCAGGAAGTATATCTTCTCAATTTATACATTACTTTATTACGGATTATCCTGAAGGCACCCATAATTTGCCATATAACCACCCACCAATACCGATTTTACTTATTTTACTGTATTTTGTATTTGTACGTTTCTTTATCTTTTCTCTGCCTTCATTGCTTTTACATTTTGCTTTCTTTCTCAATTTTCAGTTTTTACTTTGCTTTTTTTTAATTTATTATTTCTTTTTACTTCCTAACTTCTCTTCGCTAGCGTTTATGTTAGGAACAATTTTACTATTGGTATT
>NC_068986.1:110615572-110623383 GCF_001194135.2 Octopus bimaculoides
AGATATACACAAACACGCACATTCATACCTGCACTCACATATGTATAAAGTTGCATACGTATATATGCTTGCATTCATAGTACTTGCATACATTCCTCTCTCTCTCTCTCTCTCTCTCTCTCTCTCTATATATATATATATATATATATATATACATATATGTACATGTGTGTGCGTTTGTGTCTCTGGAGATGTAGGCACCATACTCGCCTTAGAAAGGAAATTCGACTATGCTACCCTATAATTATTTGGAGTCTGTATGAAGATAATTATACCCTAAGCTGTAGCTCCAGTAGGGAGATATCTAAGAACCCGTATATTCCGCGCCAAAAAGCACACCGAACAAAATAAAGCAAAACAAATAACGCCCTCTCCCTCTCGAACATTAACATCGAAGAGAAATATTCCTACGGAAATCCAATATCACATAAGTAGAGAATTCTCCTCACCATCTACCTGACGGACACCATGGGCATTTCGACACTTAAGACAAGTTTATTATTTTCTATGATGTTAAACTATCTTTGAAAAATTAAAACATGTTTGTCATTATTCAAACTAAATGTGTGCACTTAGTCCGCAAATAATGAACATATATAAACTCAATATCAAAACATAGAAATAATAATTCGACATAAATACAATTTGAGTAATAAACAATATTTCGAAGCCATATAATAACCGACTCATAAATCGCTCACATTAACCTCTGCAACGAAAACGTAGATTTATAAATATAAATAAGGAGATTAAAAGTCAAAATTATAAGTAAGTTGTAAAATAATTTCAGAAATAAATTGCTTTTTAGTCAATATATTAATAAAACGATGACTTGCTTCACAGAGTGACATGCAATGGGCCTAGGCCGCCAATTTGAAATCATAGCCATTACTCTCTGAAAGCCATTGTTTTCACGTACTAAAACGCGGAGAAAGAATGAATCGTACCACTGGCCACTACTCGTATAGACAAATGAAAGCAGAGAGCAGAGGTGTCCCTCTTTACGTGAATGGAAACAGGCACGTGACTAGTAGATACTTAGTAGTAGTCATCTTCGAAATTTGAACTCAGAACATAAATACTGTCAAAATTGAAAGCATTTCACACGACATGCTTACAATATTACCAGAGACTTCAATCTGCCCAATGTCAGATGACCCGAGGGCCTTTCTCTTCCAAGAATGACGCGATACGAACAAGGACAGGTGAAGTCCCTCCTGAACTTCATCAACACTTTGTACATGGAACAAATAGTACTCCAGCCGCATTCTCCGTCCGTATCGCAGCCCCGTGGAACAAGCTACCACAGGATGTCATTCAGCTGCCCACCACTCCCCTGTTCAAAAAGGCTCTGGACAACTGAGGTGATTATGTATAAAACTGTATATAACAATAACTGCGTTTTTTACATGGCTTAAGCACATTGTTCTCTTCTTCCAATAAATTTGATTTGATTTGATTTGATTCTCTCTCGCTTCCTCTCTGCTCCTCTCCCGCTCTGCCAATCACTTCAACTGCATCTCCTCTGCTTAACAATTTTTATTTCTCTTTTTATTTGTACCTCTACCTTCAACCTTTTTACCTGTGGTGACTCACACCGCAGGTATGTACAAAAGCAAAACGATACCGTATTAATATCAATGGTCATAATCTACTAGATGTAAATTATCAGCAAAAAACATCGTTGCTAGATGAAACTGGCTCGGACTATTGTCATCAGAAATAACTCTAAATTCGTTATATATCTCAACTGAAACGTCCAGAGAATTAAATTATCAATATATTTACCCCTCGTGCTAGCCTCCAGTTCCCTGGTGAAAAATTTAAATAATCGATATTCAAAGAAGCCTTAGATTTGGAAAGAAAATAAATATCGTTGATATATCTACAACAGCCTCTCTGCTATATCATTAAATGTAATTTCGTACTTTTTATAAGTTTTAAACAAAATCAAGATGCTAAACATAATCTGGTTCACAAAATACTAATCTTCACCATCAATCCAGCTGCCATTGGAATGCCTCTGACTTGGCAGAATATTTTACCTAATAATTCTAAATACTCCGTTAACCAAGATCACTATCTGTATATTAGTGCATTTCTTTGATCCAGCTATAAACTTGATTTATAATGTATGTCTTCTAATGTGTGTATCTAAAAAACAATACAATGATTCTTTTCCCACATAACTGTCATCACTACTTCACTTTTCTTAATTTCTCCATTAATATCTCGTCCTCGTCTGTAACCGATTTATATGTAACATTACGACAGAAATTGTGACGTGTTCTCATTTCCAATTACTTGACCCATAAACAGTGTTTTTGATATGCACTAACAAAACAAGCATCCCTTTATTTAATATAATCCCTACTCAGATTGCACAGACATTGCCTAACGTCTTTTTATCCAGGCGAAATCTTTTATGACAGCTGGATACAGCTTTTTCATTCTTTCTTTCATAGCATTATTAGCATTAAACGCATTCTTGTTTTGATCTAATATTTAAAACCAGGTTGATCCGCAAAGCCTTTTACTGATCTTAATACGAAACATTCTTGCCTAAAATTTACTAATCCGTGCAGATGCCTTATCTATTGCCACTTTCGCTTGGTTTTCATCTCTGAATTTCTTTAGGGAACAAATTTTAAGTTCCCTCTATGATCACGTATTAAAATCTAGAAATTTCACAGTCACATGACCATCG
Organism: Octopus bimaculoides; assembly: GCF_001194135.2. Classification (NCBI taxonomy): domain Eukaryota; kingdom Metazoa; phylum Mollusca; class Cephalopoda; order Octopoda; family Octopodidae; genus Octopus; species Octopus bimaculoides. Next base: position 110,618,280 of record NC_068986.1, read on the forward strand.
AAAAATCTTAAAATGATTCTTATCTAGTCTAGAGATGCATTTATTGTAATTCAATAATATTCTAACAACATTTAGTATACACCTAATGTACTCAACATTTCCATTCTTGAACTTGTCCGGTAAAACAATATATAATTCCTAATCATTAAAAAATGAGTTGAAATAAAAAAAATAACTTATTGGTGGATTAACAAAGAGTACAGATATAATTTTCTTTCCGAATTTCTTGACATTTTTTTTCCCATCTTTTATTAAACAACAGAAAGTGTAACATCTGTAATATTAATATTACAAACGTTCTGTCATGTTATTTTTTAATGTCCTAAACGAATTGGATCTCAGCGTAAATATACCGTACCTTCACTAAATAATCCAGTAATCTTCTTCCATATTTCCTGAAAATCTTTATGAACATTTTTTTTATCACTTCAATTTCTCTGATCATGAATTCGTCGTTTTCTAATAATTGGCCCTGAAAAATAAATCTCGTTCTTCTTGACTTCGCATAAAATCATTCCTTCTCCCATAAAATTATTATTAAAGCCCAGAGGGAATTTGTACTGCAACACATTTGATTAATAATCCGTATCTTAAGGATCCCTTATTTTTCCTGAAAAATTCAGAAATATACTGAAACCCTCCTAATTTATCAATCCGCCTATGCCTAATGAGACGTTAAACCTTGAGTAGTTACATCAATGTACCGTGTTTTGTCCATAAAATAAGTCAGTACTATACTCCTGGATTTAGAGCTAAGTGATAAACTACCGTTTAAAGTATTTTTAATTTCATGACATTAAAATGTCCTTTTGAAATAGCAAATTTGCATGAAATGCGTTTATTAAAGTAGCATTGCCCAACTACGTTATAACATCCATTCATATTAATATGTGGCGACGAGTTATTCGAAGCTTGCGTAAGACGTTTAAATTTTTTGTGGGGTGGAGGATACGAAACCAAAGAAAACATTATATGATATGGAAGATTTGTTGGGTCGCGTGGTACAGCTGCAACAGCAACAATGACATCGACAACAGCAACAACAACAATACCAACAGTTACTGGAAGTATTGTTGAAGAGGTTCATTCTCATCAGAGAGCGTAGCAAATTCAATTGGAGTATTTATTTATAACCCAGAAGAAGGTACCATTTTTGTTTCATATTTTCGACGATACGAAAAATGTTCAAAGTAAAATGTAAAAATAGGAATGACGAGAGAGTGCGACTACTCTCCCGAAAACGAAAAATACTGCCGAGAAACCAGGTGAGATTTGTTTCGATGAAACAGTTAATTGTTTCAGTGAAAGATGTTACCTGTTCAATACTTGTTGACAATGTTTAGATTTAGTTAAAAATGATGAAGATTTCATCACCTATGCTGGGGCCGTTAACAGAGAGTGTGAAAAATTCAAATTCTATGACTGAACCTCAGATTTGTTCAAATGTCTTATTTTTCTGAAGGTTTAACAACAACAAAAGATGCTGATATACGTTCCTGTATATTAACAAAATTAGAACAGGACCAAGACTAACTCTAGAAGCAGTGGCTGAAGAATGCTAGAGGATTATAAATTTAAGGGATGTGACGGATAAAATTGAAGAAAACGATTGCTCTCAGAGACATGCGTGTCGTCCTGAAACAGATAAGAAAAAAGTAAAACGAACGTCAAGACCAAATCTGTGCTATACGAAGAAAGTTTCACGAAGTTGAATGGGGGATTTTATTTTGAAATTTGGACCTATCTGAAGCATATTTTCAGGTAAAAGTCGACGAGAAATGTTCAAAATTATTGACAATACCCATAAAGTGTTGTATAAATTTAATCGACTCCCATTTTGAATAAATATAGCACCTGTCTATTTTCCAACAAATTATGGACATTATGCTCGCAAGTCCAGATTTCGCTGAAGCCTATCTTCACGACATACTTATAAAAACCGAGTCTCGTGGTGAGCAGGCTGAGCATGTTTAAAAGGTCCAGATTCCAGCTAATTTGTGATTTAACAACACCAAAAACTATCGCAGATGATTTTATTATAGTCTGTACTTCTTACATCATTACTAAAGCCTCGTTTTACTATACGACGGATGTCTTAGACAAGAGGTTCGGTAACTAAAGCATTATAGCTTGACCAACCAAGAGTTCACAGCATTTAAGCTGTGCCTGCATATGTCGTGCGGATTACATAGCCCAAAATACTTTCTTTCTACTTTCTCACCATTTTGTGTATCTGGATACGAAGTTGGAAAGCTTTTGATTATAAGATTGTTCCTTTATTGTTGACTAAATCATTAAAAACACCCCAACTTATTCGTTAGATATGTTAATATCATGGACACTGTATCTTATCAAATGATTTGTTAACCCAAACGGTAAACATCGTTATTAACGTGGAAACACCAAAAGATCAGTCACATTACCTGCTGCGTAATGTTTTAAATTAAATAAAATTTAATTAATTTTTATTTCGAAGAGTTTCTCTTGCTATAATAATAAATCATTAGGACATAATAAATCATTGAGATAATGACTATTTCTCATCATTAAGGGTGTAATTTTTAATTAATCAATGTCTTTGTCCACTACATTACGTACGCTAGTACTGACCTTCCAACTAATAAACTAGACAGGCCACACAAACATCATATAATACAAACAGCCACATATGGTTTTAATTAAACTTGCTGTAGTGACGCCAAATACAGGATGTCGATTTATTATAAAAGCTTCACTTATACCAAATACTTCAAACAGAAACACAAGGGTTTAATTATACTTTCTACACTAACACGAAATGCTGCAATCATCTACGCAGAGTGGGTAATTAACTAGTTTTCACTAATAGAAAATGCAGTAAAGAGCGACGTTTGATTTTAATTAATCTAGCTGTAATAATACCAACAACTGCAAACAACTAAACTTGAATTTGATTACATTTGTTTCAATAACAGTAAATGCTACAAACAGCGATACGTGAGTTTAATTATGCTCACTGCTTTTATTCCAAGCATTGCCATCACGATAAACATGGGTTAAGTTGAACTGTTTACTTATCATTCCCACATTTCGCAAATAGATACAAGCGTAACACATATTACGACGGTGGATTTGTGAGTCATAGTAAAATACTTTTTTTCTTTCTTTCTAAAATACCTAGCAAAGTGGAGGATTCGATGTAGCAAAATTTTTTCTCTGTTGAAAAGGTTGCTTTTCTTTAGGACGAGAGTATTTCTGATGTTGCCATGTATGCGATATTCAAAATCGATCTCAAGTGTGATGTTATGAATATATGCAATATTTTACATGATTGCAGTATATCATGCGTAAAACTAATCCATACTAAAGGATAAATGATATCCTTCTTATGTATATTTTATATATTACGTGGACAGGAACATCTCTTTTGTTTCAAAGATATTCACCGACATTTCCGGATGTCGAGCTTTACTTTTCCTCTTATAATCTACTTCGTCACTAATTTCATTAATCAGATAAAGAAGCTGGTTTGATTTCATAAGATTACACTATTTGATAACAGTGGCACCAAGCTGATTAACCCCGCATATATTTGGACTTTGCTAGCATAGAACATTAGTATTTCGGATATTAATTAAATTTGTAATCTAATCATTATGGTTGTAGCTTCAAATGTAACCATTAGACTTTGAATCCCTTCCTCATAATGAAGACGAGGTCACAATCATCAGAAAACAACAATTCCATCACTAGAATATGCTCGAAAAATGTTCTTCTTTAACTTTGATAGGAGATATTGCAACCAGCTTAGGGCGAGGTGGAGTTTTGGGAGATCTTCATAGAAAGCCTAGTTCACATGTTCTTCAAGACGGTGAAAATGACGACATTCACGTTCTTGTACAAATGGAAGTCAACGAGAAAATGAGAAACTCTTGCTTAATCCGAAGGTCAAAAGTCAAACGTACAAGGAAATGTATCTAATTACGAACAGCCTTTATAACAATGCACGTTTGTGGAATGTTTTCCACGATAGAAATGAGACTTAATGTCATATTAACTGAAAACAGAAAATAAAGACGCTGTATGATTGCGGAACATTCACTAACTGGAAGAGAAGTTTATTATGAAATATTATCTGCAGGCAGAAATTATCCGTTTTTCATGCATACATCTATCTATAATAAGATGCATGTGCCCTTTCTATATGAAAGTATAAACGTGTATATATATAATCAAAATAAGCAACAAGATATCGAGTGGGGAGGCAGTATGATAGTTTCAAGAGACTCTATTTAATTGAACAATGCAATTTGGAGTCATAGTATTGTAAGGGATTGTAATTTATTTCTAATTCATTTATAAATGAATTAGAAATGAATTACACTCCCTTACAACACTATGACCTCACTAGGCCTCGTGCAATGCTTAGAACTGCAGTATATTCTTAGCTACAACAGCGACAACATGAATGTCTTCAATCTTCTTGCTCTGTTAAAATATTTGAGAAAATTATATTAATGTGTCCTACTTGTTAAAACTCTATTCATTTATTTGTAACTGTTGACGGTACTGCATTTAAATTGATGTTATGATTGCATTGTTCAATTAAATAAAGCCGCTTGAAATGGTCGTACTGCATCACAACATCATATCCTGATGCTTATTTTGACTTTATTCACCTTACTTCGAGCTGTGCGGATAATACCGCACTGTCTTGGCGCTTCAACTTAAGTACCTAATTCAAGTGAATCTCGATTATATATATATATATATATATATATATATATAAATTTATACGTTTATATTTATCAAAAACTAGATTCATTATATTTATATGAACACATGTGTGTTTGTATGTAATGTACACAAATTTATATAGTTTGGTAGATAGTCAGCTTGATAAATATTCATGCATAGGTTTCTATATATATGTAGGTATAAAAGCAGTCTGTCGATCAATACGGAGGGTGTGAAAGTAACTGAGGGCTAGGAAAGTTCCTTCTGGCTAATTATCGGATATTATAACTGCATTCGTCAAAAGGTTATTTGGTGCAGCTGAAACGCGAAAAGAAAAATAAACGCATCATTATTAGTACTATATATATATATATATATATATATATAT
>NC_068986.1:110623440-110628635 GCF_001194135.2 Octopus bimaculoides
TATATATGTGTGTAGGTATATATAAGTATGTATATGGTTATGTATATATGCGTATACATGCGTATATATGTATGCATATATATATCCATATCAATCTATCTATATATCTATCTATATGTATATATATGTATGTATATATATATATACGTATATATGTGTATATATATGTATATATACGCATATATGTGCATATATATGCATATAAATGCATATATATATGCGTATATGCATATATGTATATGTATGAGTGTTTTTACAAATATGTATCGACATCACATACATCATGTACATACACGCACAGAAACACACACACACACACACACATACACACACACACACACACACACACATGTATGTATATCAGCAATTTTACCATGAAAACGATTGATCGTTGTTAAAGGCCAGAGATTTACAATCTGCATATATGTTTATGCATACTTTCGACTATTTATTTTTATCAGTCATTAAGTGGAAAAGTATATACATACAAAAGATCATATATATACACACTCATGTTTATTTATCTATACATATCTAAGTCTGCCCGTCACTGAGGCTGTGTAAGTATATCTATTTATACACACAGGCATATGTATGTGCGTATGTATGGATAGTTAGATAGATAGATAGATGAATAGATAGATGAATAGATAGAGAAACTAATATACTGAGGAATAGAGAAACATGGAAATAGATAGAGAGATAGTTGGACGGAATCTAAATAGACAGATAGATAGATAGATAGATAGATAAATAGATAGATAGATAGATAGATAGATATATAGATAGACAGGTAATAGATAGATAGATAGATAGATAGATAGATAGATAGATAGAATCTAAATTCTTGATAGCACAGAACGTCAGTGTATTTGCAATGCAGCACAGAGTCCCATTTCCTCTCTATCATTATTTTTACTGGAATAATTGAGGGAACTTAAAAGTCCAATGCTGGAGAAACTCCTGGTATATCACCGGTAAAAGTATAACAGAACGAATGATGAATTTAGAATATCTGCAATGGTTTCGATACCAGCTCGAAATGTTAACGTCATTGCAGGGAAGTGGTTCCATGTGAAAAAAAAAAAAATATAAGCAGAATTTCCAGTTGTTTCTATTTCAGGACGCTTAATCAAACTGGTATTCAAAGCTTTAAATTGTGCGACTCTCAAGCATTCTAAGATGCTTATATGTTGCTTGTTCGCATGAGATCAGTTCAAACCTATCGTCCATATGCTGCCGTTTACTTGTTGTTGATAGAGAAATCAACAATGGAAATAGAGGGAATAAAACAAACATTTATGATGGCCAATCGTAATCTTCTTTTTCTGTTTCAGTCAAAATAATATCTTGTTTATGGAATTTATATTATTTTGTTGTACCTCGGGAAGGTCATGTTGCCCATAATATACACACGCACTGTTTCTATTTCACCTCTTTCCTTATCGTTATTCAATTGGTTGGTCATTTAACAAATTAGATAATCGATAATTTGATTAATAGTTTCATGTACCTAGGTGATAATCAGATAATTTCATCAAAGTTCTTTCATTACCATTCATTTTTCCATCAGTGGAATGCCCTGTCTACTTCTAGCTCTGCTTCAAGTTTGTCTCCATGTAATAAAATTCATACATCAGTTTACTGTGATAGCAAACGAACCTGTAAAGTAAAAATAATTATGAAAAATATTTCCCCAAAAAGTAGAGCTATTTCTTCTATTTACTATTTCTTTCCTTTTTTTCTAGGTGCCTTATGTCTGCCTTTTACTGTTTTTTTTTCGATCTTCATTGCCAAGCAATATGTCCGACTTGATAATAACACCTTCGGATATCTACGTGCGTAAGTAGCTTAACACAGGCTGAGGCTAAGTTCATCTAGATTTTGATTTACCTCGTAGATAAGGTATCACCATGGCTATGAGATCTGATACACCCTCCTCTCATGCTCATGCCCTTCTACCATAGAATTCAAATCGTGATTTCTTTTGTAACTACGCGCACATTTTACTTAAGAAAAAGAAAATTCTTCACAATTATGTATGGGAAATATATCATTTCGAGTGCAGTTTCTTACCTGCTAAATAGAATATGACACCATCGTTGACCGTTTGATCAGCTCCCTAGTACTCAATTGCATCATTCGAAATTATTTTCAGTATAATCTTCACAGATAAGTATTTTGCGTTGGTCTCCAGCATTCAGAGCTCAATGTGTCACAACAATACAGAATATATATATATATATATATATATATATATGTGTGTGTGTGTGTGTGTGTGTGTGTGTGTGTATGTATATATATATATAATGTTTCACATAAGCTGTCTTTATTGGAGCTTAAAAAATCCTTTAAAACTACGAGATGCAACAGATATCTCAACTCCTTTTTTTTTTTTTACTTAATCTAGCAACTATGTCCCATATATTTTACCTTGTTATTTGTAGTGGGTCTTTTTCTCGAATCGATATGTGTCAGAGCATAAAGTAAGAAGAGGATAAAGAATTCTGGTTAAAACATATTAAATATATCAGGTTGAGTAAAAAGTAAGTTTTGAACCAAGAAGAATTTGTACCGGATGTTTGCAGTTTTGAATTATTTTTAACATCTTTTTTGCAGTTGTCTGATAATATAGATATAGACTTGCCCAAATGCATCAATAAATTAACATTGATTTTTTTTTGTCACCGTTGTTACAATCATCTGAAATGGAACTGTCAAAGTGCGTTATTCGAGCAATTTTGCTATTCAAATTCAAAAAAGAAAGTAAAACAGATGAAATTGCTCGCAGTATCAAAGCAACGTTTGGTGAGGAAATGAACAGTGAGTGGTCAGCTTGAAAATGGTTTAAACGATTTCACAGTGGAGACCGGAGTCTTGAAGATCGTGAGCGTAGTGGTCACCCATTTGGTATCAACGACGGTCAATTGAAGACCGTCATTGAAAAAGATCCACGTAAAACCACTCGAGAAATGGCAAAAAAATTCAAGGTAGCCACAAAATAGGCTGCAACCATTTGCATGCGATCAGAAAATCAAAAAAGCTCGACAAATGGGTATCACATGATTTGAATAAAAATCAGGAAGATGCGCAGGCATGAAATTTTCTAGTCGCTTCTTCTCCATAACCAGGCCAATCCATTTCCCGACCGTATTGTAACGACTGGTGAAAAATGGATTCTGTACAATAATTAAAAAAATGATCTTCGCAGTAAGACCAAAAAGAATCACCGAAAACCTTCCCAAAACCCGGGCTCTTCTATACGAAAGCTATGGTAACTGTTTGGTGCTGTACTGCTGGAGTCTTCCACTGTAACCTCTTAAAACCTGTAAACCATTACTGCAGAAACATATATCCATCATATTGCCACAGCCAATGAAAGACAGCTACTCTTCCGTCCCAGACTGGTCAACAGAAGAGGGCCTATCATTCTTCACACGTTTCACTAATGACAGTCCAGAAGTTGAGCGAACTTGGCTACGAAATTGTTCCTCATCCAGCTTATTCCCCAGTTCTTTCTTCTGCCGACTACAAGTTTTAAAGCACCTTGATTGTTTCCGGCGAGAGAAAGAGTTCGAGAATGAAACCGATAGTGAAAGTGCGTTTAAAGAGTTCATCAGATCCAGAATCCCAGATTTTTATGTTACTGGAATAAACAAACTTGTTAATCGTTCGCAAAACTGTGCTGATTGTAATGGCACTTTTCGCATTGTTGAAATAGTTTTGTGATGAATTTCATGTATCAAAACGTTGTTTACTTTATACTCAGCCTGATATATATATATATATATATATATATACATACATACATACATGCATACCCCACCCTCCAAAAAAGGAATAAAATCCTCATAGGTAATAATTATTATTAAAATTATAATTAAGGATATCTAAGAGATACCACCATGCTAGATACAGCAGCCAAAACTTGACTCTAAAAGCACATTAAATGTTCATACAGCACAAAAAGAGAAGACAAAGAGACAAGATAAACTAGTGAAAAAATTATTGGACAATTCCAGTTCTCGGGTTTCTTGCTCTGCATAAGAAGAAATGTTTTGCCTTCATCAGTGGAACATACGAATACTTACATATACGCACGAATACACGCATAAATATGCACTTATGCACACGACAAGTTTATATATTTAGTGAGAATTTACAAAAAAAAAACAAAAAACAAAAACAGAAGATGAAGACGGATGAGTAAACAACAAACAAATGCATCAGTTTAGCCTATGAGAAGTAAGAAACTCTTTTACTTTTCGAGCCTACGCTCTTCGACAGAAAGGAACACAGAAATAAACTGTGAAAGAAAGTAGAAAATGTAATATATATATATATATATATACTTATATTTATTCAATTTTGGGGGATTAATTGATATGCGGGTAATCTATTTCAGATAATACAAAAATAATCTAACGGGTATATCTGAAAGTAAACTCATGCTATCAGGTTGCACATCACGAAATAATACTTAAAGGATATAACCATAATTACCTGCAGGGCATATAATATACTTCATTAATTGTATCCTACTTTAGTTAATACTTATATTTATTAAATATGGAGGAACTACACGTGTTTCAGTATTGGAAGATAACAATATATATACATATACACAACTCTATACCTATATATATACATATATAAATACATATATGCAATCCCCAGATTTACAATTATTCCAACACATCCTCAGGTTCTATTTCAAAATATTATGTATCTAATTTTACATCCCTTTAAAAATAAGCAATACAATTAAGCATTAAAGATTAAAAATTCAGAATTAGAAATTAGGAATAAAAAAATTATACATTGTAATATTAAGAATTAGAATTTATAAAATATACATGATAAACATGAATTAGTATAATATCAATCATGTAAAATCAAGTATTTGTCAAATACCGAATGTGAGAAATAAGATTAAACACCAGAATGAAAATGTTTGTGCTTAAATGTGATATATAACAAGAAGAATTCTCTCTCCTTCTTTGGACTTTTCCTATATTTCTGATGAAGTGCTCCGCTCGAAACGTGAAATCTTCTTTCTTTTCTTTCCCTTCCTGAGCGTCCAATAGCACTGTACTTATCTAACGTCCTCGCGTTGTTGGTCTTTCCTGCTTGTTTATGTTTGGATTGGTATATATAGATATACTTATATATATATATATATGTACATATATATA
>NC_068986.1:110628657-110631631 GCF_001194135.2 Octopus bimaculoides
ATATATATATATATATATATAATATATATGCGTGCATATGCACATACATGCGAGCACAAAACACCCACACACTCATGCAAACGCACACCCATATGTTTGCATATATGGACATGCATATATGTACTCTACACACACATACACATACATATGTTTATATGATTGATATATACATGCATTCATGTATATGTGAATGTGTGCGGGCACATGTATAGTTGTTCACTTTGTTCACTCATGCACGCATACTTATGTATATATATATATATATATATATATATATATATATATATATATATAAACACCCATACGTACTAACCAACATACAGTGTAATATCGAAGTTGATGCATAGATTATATAAATGTACATCCAATGAAATCCGAAATATATTTGAGAGCGAGAGGAGAATATATGAATACATTTTGTCATAATGCAGTATAATGATGTAAAGTGTGTAGACGTGCCAACATATCTGACCAAAATAGAAACACTAATTAAATATATATAGAAATATATTCATACATATACATAAATACATACATACATAGAATACATACATACATACATACACACACACACACACATACATACATACATACACACACACACACATATATATATATATATATATACATATAAGCTTATACACACACAGATACACACACACACACATATATATACGTATATACAATTGCGTGTATACATGTATGTACGTATGCGTATGTGTATTTATCTATATATGTATGTATATACTAAATACATATATAAAGCTGAGTACAAACATATCAAAAGGATTAAAAATGAAGTATCGCATTAAAGACGAAAACAAAGAGATTTTTACTGAACAGGAAATATATCTCTTCTTGTTCTCTTGTTCTAGTCTCGTGTGATATTTGATATCAATAATTTCCTCTGTATGGTATTTGATATCAATATTTAGCTTATTTCGTGTACTGTCATGTGTGCGTATGTGTACTCGTGTATTGCCATCTATATTTTACATTTAAGGTATAAAGATGTTCATGTGCGATGATGGCGTAGAACTATTTTAAAGACGTATCATTTTCTTCCTTCTCCTCCCCCTCCTCCTCTCCTGCTTCTTCTTTTTTCTCTCAATCAACTCCTTCTCTTTTTCTTTTTCCTTGCTATGTTGTTTTTATCTACTTTTTACTCAGCTTTAGTATTTCTTTTTTCATTTTTGACAAAATTTGAAGAATGTTCGACCCCAACTGTTTTTTGTTTGTTGTTTTTTTAAATATTTTATTCAAATTTGTTAATGGAAATGTGCTGAATGCATAATGATTTCATTAACGCCCCACCTCCTCTTCTTCCTTTCAATTTTCCTCCTCTTCATCCGCATCATCAACACCACCATTGCAACCACCACCCATTACCACAGCCGTCATCGTCGTCATTATCTCCTCCACCTCCCCTTCCTCTTCATGATCGTCATCATCATCACCATCACCAGCATCATCATCGTGATCCACTTCCTCATCTTCATCATAATTTTATAGCTACTATGGTCATTACATTTATAATCCATGGCCGTCCTAAATACGATCCAACACCGTTAACAACGATGCAAGCAACTCACCTTTTGATGTTTTCCAACGCCGAAACTCTGTGTAACCATTGAATTGGATGCCTACACCCTATTGCTTCACCGAAATAAAAATAAGGGAACAAGATTGGATAAGAAATTTCCGGATAAATTATAGCAAAATAGAATGAAAGGTGGACCTGAAGGAAAAAGAAAATTAGAATTTGATATCATGATCAGAGAAGTTTTGGGGTGGAGGAAAGGATGTTTGTTTTACTTTCTGTGAGGTTGGTTATCCAGTTTCCATGACGTTTGCGTGACGGAGATAAAAACATTAAACCTGAACGGAACGACGATCCATTGCATGTTTCAAGTTCAGCAACTTTTAAAAGAGAGGACGAATCGATTAACCAAGGAACTTGACTTATTGCTAATAAGTGCGAAATTTCCATCAAATTATAACCGACTGCATTACATAAATGAACGACATGTTAGATACATATGCTCAAAATTATTCTAAACGTTTTTCTCCCTCTTTCAGTGGCACATGGACGAACGTACCAGCACACACGTACACACAAACACACGTACGTACAAACACACACACACTCAAGTACAACCCCCCCGCACACACACTCACAGGCTCGAATGCATGTTAACTTGGTCTATAAATTTCACGAAAAAAGCACGAGTCAGTTCCAAGCTATATTAAAAACGCTTACTTGAGCCAAAATGAAGTTTAAAGCTTCGCATTTATGCGTGTGTCAATATAGGATATATACTTTGATAGGTTTCGGACGGTATTGGCCCAGGCCATGTCTAACTTAATAGCACCACCTGACAAAGTCATTCAAAGCAGGATTCGGACAACATGGTCCAGTCGAGGAGAGAGTCATTGTTTATGGAGACATATCCGAGTGTAGGTGGTTTATCTGGGATGTTTTGAAGGCATTTGTCCAAAGACCTCTTGATCTGCTTTAATGTGTTTTGGTGTAATGTTAAAGAGAGAGCGGAGCCAATTGAGGTGAAATAATTGTGCCGTATTGTTGTTATGTAATGCGAGTATGATTTATGTTGTGGGCGGACAACACGGGGCCCAAGTCTTGGGTATATCTTAAAGGTGATGCCAACATCATTTGGGCAATGCTGATGGAATATTTTCCACATCATGCAGATGATTTAGCGCTCACGGTGACGTTGGAGAGAATAAAGCTCGAGCTTTTCTAGTCGACCCCTGTAATGAAGGCCTGTCATGCCGTCTATCTTTTTTGCAATTGACCTTTGTGGTGCTTCAGTTTTCATGATACTTTGTTCATGTGGGGAGACCACAGTGGACAACAGTATTCAGGGTGGGGGGTCGGCCAAAACTAGAGAAAAAATTGTTGATATCTCTTGACCGGAAAGTTCTGAGAATCCAGGAGCACATTCTGCAGGAC
>NC_068986.1:110631859-110635239 GCF_001194135.2 Octopus bimaculoides
AATATATACACACATATATATGTATCTGTGAATATATATATATATATATATATATATATATATATATATATATACACATACATATTAATGTACATATATAAACATCTATCCCTCTTTATTTTGTGTGCGTGAGTGTGTGTGTGTCTGTATGGATAGATAAATATAGAGATGTTGATATCCATATAAATACGCATGTGTTCGTTTCCCAGTATATGTGTGGCTCTGTGAACGGAACGATATTCACCAACGAAAGTGTCAGCTGCAACATTTGCGATGACTGTTCTATAAACCAATTCCAAATGGAGCCGTCATCAATTATATACTATGTAAAAGCTTGGTGTAGAAATAAACCTAACTTCTCATAAGTTATATTAAGACAGACATTTACTATAGCCACTATTGGAAACGCTGTCATCTAAAGGATAAGGCCTTTCACACTTCTCTTGGACTGCTAGAAATAGTAACTGACTTTCAAATCACTGCCTCCGATTTGAGAAAAGTTTATTAGATTACTTGGTTATATAAGAACATATTTTTAGTTTCTGCTGAAAATTGAAACCATTACAATTATCATTTTATTTACGCATAACAGATTAAATTGTTGAGTAAGAAAAATTCCTAACATCGGGTTAGAACAAGTAACATTAGATGTCAAGTATCCTAACTTTCCTAATTTTCCGTAATAATACTGTTTTTGAAGCTGCACTAAACTAAGTTTAATGTCTATTTCCTCTATATATATATGTTCGAATCTGTAGGAATAGTTGCTAATGCACCTATATAACTACAGTGATACATTTTGCTCGCAATTTCCGTAGTCTTTGTAACTCAATGGATAGGTCCTGGTATTTTGCTAGTTTCTCTTTGTTTCTCATACTGAATTTCTCATCATTTGGGACTGTAGACTCAATTGTCTGTCACTTTCTGTTCTCTTTATCTGCTACTAGTAACCCAGCAATTCCATCTTCTATAACTCTGTCAGACTCAATTTCGCATCTTATATCTCTTACTTTCTATCACTTTACTAAGTTTATGCTCATGCTATTTATCAGAAAGGTGAAATCCCAGCTTCCTACATAACTCACACTAAATTATTCTCCCTAGGTTGTCATGTCCTTTCTTGTATTATTTCTGTGCCAACATGCTACCTTCACTAATTTTCTGAATAACACTTTTCTACTTTGATTTTCATAACTTACATTGGTAATCAACCTGATTTTTCTCTATCTTGGTTTTTATTCAATGTCTAATTGTGTTCTGTAATTGGCAAATTTTCTGTTTTCTTTTTCACCCTTCTTTTGTACAACCACAGCCATTTCTCACTATTACTATTTTCTGCTACTACAATTTGGAAATCTACCATGCAAAACCTTCTCTTGTCAGTCAGATAATCTTACTTTTTATTCTCGTACTTTAACCACATTTGACATTTGGGTTCCCTAACTCCTACAATCACTCTTGAACTTCTTAATAACATTCACACACTACTTCCTATACAGGAGCATAAAGCTAACTCCACACAATCTTCTACTGATATTAAGCATCTACCACATTTCTTTCTAGGTAAATATAGTCTTGCTTTTCGTAAATATAGTCGTGCTTTTGGTTGAAGTCCTCTGTCCACATTGAATTACTTCCTAGCTGTTCTGTCTGGATTTACTAATTCAGATATTGTCCAGTCTACAAAATATCTAAGGTAGCGACACTGCCAAAGTATTTACAATTTTCACTAGACTTGCACCATTTCACTTCGACTTTATTAACTTCTACACCCTTCTAATGTATTCCTTACCAATTTTCGTTGTCATGTCTATAGTTACTACTGTGTCAGATTCTAATTATCTTAGGTATCTATAACTTGCTAACTTCTTTCAGTGACTTCTGGTAATTAGCCGTCTTCACAGCTAATTACTTATCCCTTTTTTAGTGAATAATATTGCGTACTTATTCATAGCACATTTCATACCATTTCTGTATTTGTTTCACGTTTTACAGTTTGCTTAAAGAATTCAACTATTTTCCCCCGTCTTACTAAAAAGCTTCATATCATCTATGCTGAGCAAATAGTTAATTTTTTTCTTTAACATCTCTAAATGGATATCCTTCCTTTGCCTTTCTTAATAATAAACTTGGAGGGAATAAACATAGGACAAATATTAAAGGGTTTAACGAATCTCCTTAGAAACTTCCTCTCTTCATATCAATTTTCCTCAGAGATCTACTTTCCATTTCTTCATGCTTTAAATAATTAATTTCCTTATGTTGCCTGCAATACTGAATATACTCATATATTCATTTATCCATGGCTGTAGAGTCGTGTCGTATGATTTCTTATAATCTATCTATGATGCTGTGAAACACTTCTTTCTCGTTTTCACTTCTTTTAGGACTGCTTTGTCCTAAGTTCTTGTAGTTCTCCTGCAACGTATCTGTTTTTCTAGAAGTAAATTCTGGCTGCCAAGGCGCTGGTAAATATTTTCTGAGATCTTCCACACCAATGCTAGGCACGTGATTGGTCTATAATTACTAGCTGCATTGCCCTTGCTTTTGTCTTTCATAAGAAGTATTCTTTTAATCCATCACAGAATGATGAAAATCAACGTGATTTCAACATAGGCTGTACATAGCGGAGTTTCCTACAGTAAACGGAAGATGCAGGTCTCGCTATTTCTCGCTAAACAACGTGAAGAGATGATTTGTTTTTGTGATTAAATGCTTTTGCCGTTTATTAGTTTACTCCCTTCATAAATCGACATTTCCTGTACAGGTGTACACGGCTTGCCACATGTCACCAGTCACTTGTCACAAAGCAAGGTAAAATGAAATATTTTGCTTAAGGACACAAAGCATCAGCAGGTCCCAAGAAAAGAAATCTCAATTAGGATGTTGGACTCATCCAACATTGTAATCACTAGGCTGCATGCCATCATAGAAACGAAATAGGCCCAATTAATTAGCACAAATCATTTGGTACTTAATTAAGCAACCTATCCTTAGGACGCTAGAAAATGACGGAAGTACTTTCGTTTTCCCAATTTAATGAATTTAATTACGTTACATTATGTCATGATCAGATCCTTATCAACAAGAAAGTAAAATTAAACGTCATTTTACGTCATAAATGCGACGCAAAATTACTGAAACAAAGTGTCGATTTTCCCCTAAATTTCTCTTCCGGTCAAACATCACGCTTGTGCCACGTAGCATATGCAACGGGGAAATACGGAAGACATCAAAAGCATTTTTAATGTCGACTAATGTGTTTGAAATTATATCTTTAAACTACTACAAATGTTTTTTTTAACCCTCAAATTCTGTATTATGTTCTGCAACATTGTCTTAGTATATCTGAATCATTATTAGTATTATTATTATTATTA
>NC_068986.1:110635249-110635894 GCF_001194135.2 Octopus bimaculoides
AGAAGTAGTAGTAGTAGTAGTAGTAGTAGTAGTAGTAGTAGTAGTGATAGTGGTTGTAGTAGTAGAACTTACTTTTTCGTTTATTTCTAGCTATAAACAACTCACCGACAGGAGCGATGCGTCCGTCGCCATATTGCAATCCATTTAATGCAGTTTCGTATATAAGAGATTATTTCTTAATTGCTGAATAATTCTAATGACAGTCACTCAGGCTTATTGTTATTCAATTCTAAATGAACCATTATCTCCTACTCGATGTCATTCCCCCCACTTTTTTTTCCTATATTAACTAATTTGTTATTCTATTTTAGTTTATATAAAGCCGTTCCGATATATATGGCGGTTTCATATGTCGATGCATTTGTCTTCATCTTCGCTTTCAATATACGAACATATACACATGCATACACGAACGCTCAGACACACATATACAAGTATGATCACTTTTCTCTCACTCCCTCTCTCCCTCTTTCTCTCTGTCCACATATATACGTGCATGTGTGTGTGTGCGTTTGTATGTATGTGTGTGCGTGTGTGTATGTATATTTGTGTGTGTATATGTGTATGTGTATGTATGTGTGTGTGTATATACATGTGAGTGTCTGTATATATATGTGTGTGTATGTATATATATATATATATATA
>NC_068986.1:110637316-110637981 GCF_001194135.2 Octopus bimaculoides
TATATATATATATATATATGTATATGTGTATGTGTGTGTATGTGTATGTATATATATTTGTATATGTATATGTATATGTGTATGTGTATGTATATGTATGTATATATATTTATATATATGTGTGTGGATGAGTGTATATGTGTGTATGTATGTATACATGCATACCTGTGTGTGGGGGGGTGTACGTATGTTTGTAAGTATATATATGTGTGTATATGTGTACAAATCTACGTATATGTAAGCATATATAATTGTGTATGTATTTGTATAAACCCATATGTATGCGTTATTAGTTTCTGTACGTAAGTAAGTATTTCTATATGTATGTGTGTGTATGTATATATGTATGTATGCGTGTATGTGTGTTTATGTATGTATATATATATGTATATGTATATGTATTTGTATGTATATATGTATGTGCATGCGTGTGTTTACGTATGTATACATGTATGTATATGTATATGCGAATCTGTTTATTTGATTAGCTAATAGGCGTAGATGTATAGCTATGTGTATGTGTATGAGTCTATTTCTATTTATACATGTGTGTATATATAAGTGGATACATATGTGTATATGGGAACATGCACACATGTGTATATTTGTATATGCGTGGGTACGTATGTGCATATGTATAAATGTGGACGTATGAGTGTATATAT
>NC_068986.1:110640054-110641229 GCF_001194135.2 Octopus bimaculoides
TATATATATACACCTGGCCTTCGACGGGAAATAAAAGACGCAGGTGGTAATTAATTGGTTAAATTTGCATCAACATCATACCGCATAACTATATCATTTAAACTAAAATGTTCTTATTATTTGTAACGGATATACTCGCATTTTTTGTTTCATTCTTAAAACATTATTTAGGATTGAACAACCTGCTGTAAAAGAACTCCATGTCACTCCAGCTTTGACAATCCAATCAGAATATCTGACGAATCTATACAACATATATGGATTTGATACACTCAAACACACACAAACGTGTGTGTGTGTATGTGCAATGTAAAAACATTTAAGAGTTGTTTGTCTTTCGTTTAGAACATATATGTAGTATGCGTATTGCGATATTGTGCCGAGGTGTACAATATCGCTCGCCGTCTGTTGTCAGTGTTGATGACACAGCAGTGGATGTGAAAATGGAAATAATGTTGGTTCGCTTCCAATGAAAATGTTGGTAGAGAGATGAGATGGAAGGGCAGCGAATGCATATGATGATAATGATGATGATAATGAGGATTATGATGATGAATTATGATGAACGTGATGGTCACAATAATATCATGAATATCTTGGTGGTGGTGGCGTTGGTTTTGGCCACAGTTTTGAGGGTGTTGTCAGCAATGACGAGGCAGTAAGAGAGAATAAGAACATCTGCATTTAATTTTTAGAACCTGAGCGGTATGACATAGAAAACGACAATTATAACGAAACTGCAACAACTGCAGTAGAATCAACAATGACAAGAAAAACAAGAACACTAAAAAGAAAAAAAAGAGAATTTATCAGTTTTAAGAATGAGACTCAAAAGACAAAAAAAATTGTCTAAACTAGCAAAACTCTTAATGCAGTAATAGTGGACAGAATGCATATGATTTTTAATTTGACTTCAACATTTTCAAGAAAGACACCACTTAAATAATATATTAGAAAAAAGAGAACAAATCAAACATCGAAAATAAAGTTTTTCCTGCATTTAAATTTATATATATATATATATATATATATATGAACATATATATAAAAGCATGTATATATATGTACAAACACACACACATAAACATACATATATACATACAAAAATATATGTATTGTGTGTGTATGTGTATATATGTATATATATATATAATTTCATATATATATATGCATAT
>NC_068986.1:110641403-110642626 GCF_001194135.2 Octopus bimaculoides
GTGTGTGCGTGTGTGTGCGTGTGTGTGTGCGTGTGTGTGTGTGTGTGTGTGTGTGTGTTTGTATGTATATGTACATTTATTTATTCTATAAAGCTATGCGTAAAATATTCTTGCATTTTTTTTCTCCTTGAAATATCGAAATTCAAGGCTATTTTCGTTACTTTCATTCTCATCTAATCTCTCACCATTTCTTTCTTTTAAACCAATCATTCTCTTTCCTAATTTTTTTCTCCTCTATTTCAAGTCTTCATTCTTCCACAGGAATATGAAAATCTTGTTCAATAAATTAAGTTATGAATTTCCGTTTTCAAAATAAGTGATCATCCGCAGATATTTCTGAAAATTTATTGTGAAATCTTAAGGTGTGAAACATAATCTCCGTTATGTATATATGCACCAGCATGACCGCAGCCACTTGGCTGAAACCCATAAATAAATAAAAAATAAATAAATGTATGTTCGTTTTCCCTTGTTTCTGTTATTAGACTGCGGTCCTGCTGGAGCACCACCTTGAAGAGATTTAAGCGACTGAATCGAGCTCGTTCTTATTTCGTTAAAGCCTGGTCCTTATTCTATCATTTTTTTTTTGTCAAGTAACTAAGTTATGTGGATGTAAACACACCTACACCTGTTGTCAAGTGGTGGTGGGGCAGAAAGACACACTCACACAGACATACGACAGGCGTCTTCTAGGTTCTATGTACCAGATTTACTTACAAGATTTTGGTTTTGGTCTGCCTGAGGCTATAAAAGACACTTGTCGAAAGAGTGGTGTAGTGGGACTGAATCCAGAGTCTTATGGTAGGGAAGCAAAAAAGCAAGCATCTTATCTCATACAGCCTCACCTGCAGCTATATGTAAATATATATATATTCGCCATGATAGATCGCTAGCCACTACACATTCTTTATTTTCTCTCCTTATTTCTTCCCGTGTTCATTTCTTTTCCCGGGCTTTCTGCATCATTAATTTCTTTTACCGCTGCTTTTGCATTCAATAATGTTTACTAAAAGTAGCGTGCAATGGTTCCAATTTCAAATCAACCACACTCATTACTCAAGCCGTAAAATAAAGAATAACAGTATGCGCTTTTATAAATTTATTTTCGAAGAATAAACATTTACTTGAGCATAGCGATACACACGTGTACAATCATTCACATATGCAAATACACCTACACATATGCATGCATGCATACATATATACATACATATTATATGTAT
>NC_068986.1:110643148-110643765 GCF_001194135.2 Octopus bimaculoides
TATATATATATATATATATATATATATATATATATATACAACACACACACACACACACACACACATATATATATATATATACATGTATGTATATACATATACACACATATATATATATTTCTATACATATACATGTATATATACATATATATTTATACACGTATATATGTATGTATCCATGTATGCATTTATTTATGTATGTCTGTATATCTATGTATGTGTATGAACCTTACTTTTGAGGCCAGTGCTTTAATTATTCATACACTTAATACTTTCCAGTGCCCATGACTGCTGTGTGACTTTTCATAAAGTTAAGGTCAAAACATTTGTTGTTTCGCTGTTTTTCCCTTGCTCTTGTTTAGGTTTGAACTATGCTACACACCATAGGCAATATGTTTTAACCCTAACCATTATTTCCTTATGTTTAAAAATGATACGGTGAACAATGCGTGATATATATATACCAGTTCGTATTGCTTGGTAAGGAGGAAATTTAATAGATATCGCGACTATTTACAGACCCCTTTCCTTACTCATTACTTTGGTTGTTGTTATCGATGCTGTTTAGTACCAGCAACTAGATTAATATAAATTCCAGTTATTCATGACAATATATA
>NC_068986.1:110643871-110649002 GCF_001194135.2 Octopus bimaculoides
TATATATATATATATATATTTACGTAACTCACTCTCAAGTATTGGCAATCAAAGTGATCCTGACAATAAACTCAGTAGCATTCCAACCTAGTTTTGGCTAAGAACTTTCTCTGGATGTACACCAATGGTATTATCGATCTTCCATCCACCAGTCACTAAAACAAACAATTCACTATTAACGAGTTCAATGATATTAAGTAATCGATATATTAAAAAATCACCCAGCGTTTTGCAGGTTTTATTGGAATGTATCATACCAACCAGTGAAAACTGAACGAAACTTGATTTTTCGTAATAATCCCGCCTGCTTTTGTTTGATAGTTGTGAACAATTGGCATTAATTTTGCTTTTTCCTTATAAAACGTAATTTCAATTTAATTAATTAAGAATTTATTAAGTTCACCATTCATTTCATCGCCCTTTTATCTTAAATATTCTAGTTGTTTACAATTCTTTGAGTTATTTCCCTCAGATACTTTTATCTTTAAAGTTTCAAATTATTCCCGGCTCAATATGTACATAACTGTTTTTTCTATACGTATAATCTTATTTGTGTATCTTCAGGTTTGAATAAAATGTCACGTATTAAACAGTAAAGCAGACTGAATCATGTTGATGATTGACTGTTACCTTCAACAAAAACAGAAAAGAAAAAAACCCAAAAAACTAGGTATTCCCTAAACATACAAATAGATTCAAGCAATACATTCGTGACTTCCTAAAATGATTCTCACTTTTATTATTCATGTGAATGTATGCGAAATAGTGAGAGCCGAAACAATAACACATCTATTCATTATTAATACGTTTCGGCAGATTCACGTTTGAATCTGGCAGAAAGTATTAAAAATGGATAGATAGGTTTTAATCTCCTTTTTCTTCGACATTTACTTCCTTCTCCACAAGGATTTACTTTCCTTTATTAAACTTAAACAGATATTTCAAAAAGGGAATAGTTCATGGCGTTCAGTATTTTATTTTAAAGTTAAAGGTACACTGTTATCATTATTATAAAAGCTTCAAAGTGGGCGCGCTGGCAGAAATACTAGTGCGTCGGACAAAAATGCTTAGTTGCTTTTCTTTCGGTTCTTTCTCTTCTTAGTGCAAACTGCACTAGTTTAAACTGCCTTTTATCCTTTTGTAATTCATCAAATAATCCAGAAGTTCAATACTGAGGTTGGTGGAATCGACAAACCACTAAACTCTGTGACCTTGTATCAAAATTTTAAACCATCTTCATTAAAATATCTATATGCACACAACTGTGTGTATATATGCATGCACATATACATGTGCAGGTCTGCAGGCACACACACATGCACACATATATATATATATGTGTGTGTGTGTGTGTGTGTATAAGTGTGAGTTTGTGTGTGTGTGAATCTCTGCTGATTCACCAGTACTCATAAATTACAGCAGTCAATAAAAATGTAGAGTATTCTTTAATAAATTTCACCTGAAAGGCTCTGATTTCCACTACTCAGAGATGCTCGTTTCGGATCGTCACCTGTAAACCAAGACTGGTTTTCTTTTGAATATCAACAGTCAGAATAGTTTTTGAAATATGGAATGGATGTTAGAAGAAAACGCTTTTCCTTATGTTCTTTTGTTCAAAAACCTTTGTGAATGTCACGTGCGAAACTGCTGCTTGAAGCGAACGCTTTTGATTTCATTTCTGATTCTCGTGTTAATATTATTATAAAACATCATAAACTCCATACAATCGAAGTCATGAAATTGTGTTACTTTTTAAGAAATGTTCCAAAATAATTCTTTTGAGAAGTAATTTTAATTAGTGTTTTTAAAAACAATGAATATGTATGCGGGTGTTCATTTTGCATGTGTCTCTGCAGATGCCTAGATAGGCACATGTGTATAGTCAAAGATACACATACCATATATTTATGAATATGTTTACACGTACATGTATAATCATACACATAGGCACGCATATAAAGCATATATCAATAAAACCTATCACTTAAGCATACGCGTTTGCTTCAAACTTTCGTTAAATATTTCAAGATAAATTTAGACTGAATATTCCAAGAAAAGCAGGTGCAGTTTATCAGCTCAAGACCGCAGCGAGCTTCTCTTGGTAGCTTTTAGTGCAGGCTTTAGTTAAACTTATAAGCAAAGGCAATTGTTTTACCCAACAGGTACGGCGAAAGGAATTGATAATAGTTGTTAAGATCGAATTGCAATACGCTGTATTATGAAGAAGGTTTCTGTAGGATTACAAGTCATAATTATCCGTTCAATCGTTTCCCCCTGAAGTCTTAATGAAATGCTCTCCACTCATCCTTTTAATGAATTCACTGATCATTTGCACTGATCCATGTAAATATCCTTAGATGGAACTGGAATGTTTTGGATAGACAGACCGAGTAATTGCTTCTCCGTTAGATGTGACTGTAAGACGGGCTGAACTTGAACCTACGTTCAATAATCAGAATGAAAGGAGAATAACTTCCTGTACAGAACAACAAATTAGCGCTCTGATTAATAGAGCTACATGAACTATAAAGGTTAATAAAAAGAGCATAAATTCAAGAATCAGAGTCTTTAAGTCTTCTTTGACTCCTCACAAGTCTTTGCTCTCTCCACGACTTTATTAGAAGATACGTGATCAAGTTGCACACAGTAAAACAGAAACCATGTTGACGGGTCACAAAAATCTAATCCACGCAGCCGTTCCAGTAATATAACGTCTAGAAGATGCACAATGTGACAGCATACCTTTGATGCAAGTTTGATGAAGTGATTCTCCAATCTCTAAAACCACAAACATCACATAAGTCTTCAATTCGAATTTTTGCGTAAATTGATGCTGCAAGTATAGCTGTTAGACAAGCAATTGTAACGAATCATTGAAGATTTGTTAAAGAATCTGCTTTGCCTTCTTATCATTCGGATATATATGTATACACACATACACACACACACACACACGCACACATACACACACACACACACACACATATATATATATATCTACACATACACACACACATGCAAACATGCACACACACGTATGCATATATGTATGTGTGTGTGTGTGTGTTTGTGTGTTTGTATGTATGTATACACCGATATTTATATCCATCTTATCATTATTAACATGATTTTCTTTCCTTTCAAAAACATTCTCCAATAGATATTTCCTCAAAAACTCGATTTACTTTGCTCTTAACCAATTCTTCTCTCCATCTCTTCCTCCTTTACATCTTTCTCTCTCCTTTCACTCTCTTATCCCTCTCTATCCACCTACTTTTCTACGTCTTTTCTCAACATTTTCTTGCGTACATTTTGATTCCATTCTCTTAAATCTTCACTTTTATCCCTCCCATGAATTCTCTGTAACATTTCAAACATAATTCTCTTAAATTTCCCACCTCTGCATTCCAAAACGATTATTTTGTTAGATTTTCAATATCTTACCCCTTCTACATGCTCTTTCCTTCCCTCTCTCTATCTCTCTCTCTAATTCGCCCACGCATCGGCTCTCACTACTTGTCTTCCCAAATATTCTTGCTATATACACAATCTTTGCCCAAATCTGCTAACTCTTTACTCTGTCACATTCTTTTCTTTAGCAAAACTTTAACTATACATCAAATCCTAACATGACACACTTTTTTTAAAAGCGGAAACCTATACGCTAGTCGATTCATATATATATATATACAGATTCATATATATATATATATACAGAGAGAGAGAGAGAGAGAGAGAGAGAGAGAGAGAGAGAGAGATTAAAGCCTGCATCGAGGAAAATAAGAATACAAATTTCAAAGAGCATTAGTTGCAATGATCGATCATCATTATCAAAATAAAAAAAGGAAAATAATAATAATAACAATAATGATAATAATAATAATAATAATAATAATAATAATAATAATAATAATAATAATAATAATAATAACAACAACGATACATTCTATTATAGGCACAAGGCCTGAAATGTGGGGTAGGGGGATAGGCGATTGCATAGACTCCAGTTCGTAACTCGTACTTATTTAATCGACCCCCAAAGCATGACATGTAAAGTCGACCTCGGTGGAATTTGAACTCAGAACGTACCGATGGACGAAATACCGCTAAGCATTTCATCCAGTGTGGTAACGATTCTGTCAGCTCACCGCCTTAATAATAAAAGCTAGACAGAAGAAATAGGAAATAATACAAATGCAGGACTCCTAGAACCGAATGTAGAACAGGTTAATATCAGTAGGAGATTGCGTGGAATCAGCCAGAGTAAATATAGACTCCTATGTAGGTAATAGTGAGAAATGTTTAGTAAAATCTTATAGAGTCACAGCAGGATATAGCGAAACGAAAAGCCCCAACCGAACTTAAAAAAACAGAAAAAAAGAACACAAATTATCTGACTGGCAGGAGAAAGCTAGTCGTTGCTCTCCCCATGACAGAGTCGGCCAGTATTTACACTGGACAATATGTCGGCATTATAAAATCAAAACCGCTGAGAGATGGTATAAACATCATCCTGAAGCTGTGACTGAGGGAGAAAATGTATCGATTCTCTGGGACTTCCCCGTACATACCGACAAGACTATAAAAGCTAATAAACTGGATATTATAAAGAAGATCAGACAAAGAAGTGTTTATTAATTGACATGAGTATTCCTTGTGATCACAATATAGCGGCGAAAGAATTTGACAAGATCAGTAAATATAAAGATTTGCTAATAGAAATTGAAAAAAAATGTGACATCTCAAGGCGACTACCGTACCAGTGATTGTAGGATCTCTGGGAATGATAGAAAAAAGGTACTGAAACCTATTTGAAAATGACACCAGGATTACCATCCCTACAGGAAGTGCAAAAAATCGTGTTAACTGGAACGACTCATGTACTGAGAAGAGCATTATCGCTGTGAAAACAACATCCATTCATGAATTTATTTACTTATTTATTTTTTAAATACATATGTTACCTGTGAATTTGCGTGTGTAACCTGGGAATGTATACAATATGCTTCTCTGCCCTAGGTGTACGGAAAACACTCGGCGAGAAATGGAAGAAAATTTGAAGAAAGAAGAAAAAAATCATAATAATAATAATAATAATAATAATAATAATAATAATAATAATAATAATAAT
>NC_068986.1:110649148-110649980 GCF_001194135.2 Octopus bimaculoides
GATCATAGATATAGCATGCCCAGCTATATACAAGGTATGCGATAAGGAAGAAGGAAACGTCGAGAGATATGACAGGTTAGCTCGGGAGGTTACGCAGTTGTGGTCGTTGAAAAAGTTAGCAGTAGTACCAATAATTGTCGGAACCCTGGGAACAGTGAGCAAAAATCTCGAGAAATACGTGGAACGAACAGGGGCTGCAATAAGGGTGGAGCACTTGCATAAAACAGCACTGCTTGGAACCGCTCGAATAATGCGGAAGGTTCTCGAAAAATAAGAGATGCTACCTTAGTTCACAGGTAGTGAACAGATGACTCTGTAGTACATCTCCAGCGTTAGAAGCTGTGCAAATGCAATGATAATAATAATAATAATAATAATAATAATAATAATAATAATAATAGTAATAATAATAATAATAATAATAATAATAATCCTTTCTACTCTAGGTGCAAATCCTGAAATATTGGAAGAAGGGTCTAATATATTTCATCGACAATTTCAGTGCACAACTGGTACTTATTTATTCAAACCCGAAAAGATGAAGGGTAAAGTCGACTACTATAGAATTTGATCTCAGAACGTAATCAGGAATAAAATGATGTTAAGCACTTTGTCCGGAATCCTAACGACTCTGCGAACAGTTGGCCGTATGATAATCTGTTTGCTATGTGAGCAATGCAGGAAACATAACATTGTGGAAACATAACACTGTGGAAAGAGGAACAGAAACAAAACCTGTGCAGATATTTGTGGTTGAGTGATCGCCAGGCAGTTCTCGAACCCATGCTCGCACGCGCACACACACGCGCACACACACGCGCACCCCCCCCCC
>NC_068986.1:110650005-110652174 GCF_001194135.2 Octopus bimaculoides
CCCCCACACACACACAAACACACACACACATCCATTCTATTTACATTGAAAATTTATTCAAAGCGAAATGTGACAGTTTCGACAATTATATGTAATTCTTACAATTTGGTCTTCGCTATTTTGCAGCATTAATGTTTGAAAATTGCCTTTGAATGATTTCGAAATGATGTATATGATTTTAAATAAATTGTAATACTAACAATTTAGCATTAAACTTGTTTAATACTAAACAAGTTTAAGACTAACAAGTTTAAGACTAACACGTTTAATTACATTTACTTTTGGAAAATAACAATAGACACCCTGAATTGCCAAGATGCAATCAGATGACGATATATCGGACAGAAATCTAAAGTTTACAGAATTTCCTATGAGTCAACATATAGCAATATGAGCACAAATGATAATAATACTTTGATAATGTACTAGATACATAAGTGATCTAAAACATTTCTCATAACCAATGAATACTTAAAGGAACTGAAACCGGTTAGAAGAAACGTGTTGCACATTTTCTACATATAATTCAATTTGAATCGCATATTTTTTCACCTATACACGTATGAGTGTGTGTATATGCGTATTATACACACACACACACACGTATATATATATATATATATATATATATATATATATATATATATATATATATACACGTATGTATGTATGCGTAGGCATACATTTGGTAGCAATTTGTCTTCATTTTGGGATTAAAATAATCATTCCTTGATTTCATGTTCCTGAACAAGAGCTTTATTAAAATATTTGTTTTAGCAGAAATTCATACAATAATAAATACAGAAAATTGAATTCAGTTTACGCACAATCAAGTAATTTTTTAGGAAGGGTTAGTTGTTGGTGTTTTATTCTATCGACCCAATAAACGTGAAGAGCAAATTTGTCTTCGTTAGCGTTTTAACTCAGGGCATAAGTACTCACCAACACTACTGCGAATCATGTTGTCTAAAGATATTACAATTCCGGCAGCCAACTGAATTAAATTATTTCCGGCATGCACACAAGTTCTGAAAATTTGGGAAAGGAATATTTGAGAACATGGTTGGCACTAACATTATTCTGTTCTCAGTTTAATGACTGGGTAAGACGACCCCTGGGCGATTTGTATCCAGAGGCATAATAATGAATTTGTGACGTTAAAATATATAACGGTTGTAATTCCCTCTCCTTAAAATGATTACGACTGCAAATTTATAATTGGTGTAATTTAGATGGTTACTGCAATTGAAATAAAAGTAAGTGGAATACACTTATGAAATATTATTGATTGAATAGTTCGAATAAATCTGTATATATTAATCTTGGGTTTGATTAGCAAAGATCAGTCAGGAGCAGAATTAATTGTATAAATGAAGAAAATGGGAATAAATTAAGAAATTATTGATTAACGTAATAGAAAAGCTGTACATATCATTGGATTTCTATGATTTTCTTAGGTATTTTTTGCCTACAGAATTACCTAATATATTCTTATACACAATAAGTCTTGCTTGTCAATTTATCGATAACCTATTTAAAAGACAGTTCTAATATAAATATATTCTGTGTTTACTCTGGTAAAGAATTTCTTGAGAGCATCTGTAATTTTTTAAAAATTCTTCTGCTATTCTTAATTTCTAGTAATTTAATTCATAATTGTGTTAGTCGTTCATATTCAATTAACTTCGTTTATATACTAATTACATCGTAGGTTTCTCTTCAGTAAGTTAAACCAAGATAAATATTTGTTAGCTCTCTTAATAAAAATATATTTCTTTCATTGACATACATTCAAATTTAAACGGATCTAGTTTATATAAAAGCCGTTAAAAATATGTTGTCGATTAAGTGAACAGAAGTAGTAATAACACTGGTGATGGTTTTTGAGGATTTTCTTTTTTTTATATAGTGCAGACGGTGATGAAGATGAACGCGATAATGACTAAAATCTTCTACAATATAACCGTCAACATCATCATCACCATCATCATCACCATCATATTCATTATCATCATTTCCATAAACAGTCATTATAAGGGCGATTAGAAAATTTCTCTGCATTCCCCAAACATTTGCAACAAGTTTCCCTCTAACTTTCATCTCAATCTATATACACATTTAATGTACATATATGCATTTAAGGCTTGGATATATATATATATATATATA
>NC_068986.1:110653111-110656389 GCF_001194135.2 Octopus bimaculoides
TATATATATATATATATATATATATTAGGTTGGTGCATAATTATCGCGGGTTTGTTTCAATAAATTTTATTCAACAAAGCAATAACAACATTTAACAAATGTATCTTAAATGATTATATTTCGGACCATATTCACCATCTACTTCAAGTACTGCTTCCCATTTGCTTGGAAACCGGTCGGTATAATCATTTAAAATGTTTTAGTTAAATGTTGTTATAGTTTTTGTTGAATAAAATTTATTGAAAGACAGCTGCAATAGTTATGCACCACCCTAATATTTTATCTTTCATGGGCTTCAAATAGGTCTGAGGCCATGCTGGTGCACCGACTTTACAGCATCCACGGATTTTTTCAGTATTGCTTCTGGAGAAGTAGCGAATTGGATGTTGCCGGTCTTCTTTGTGCCTCATGCCGCGATGTAGGTTCATTCTGAATTGCAGATAAAAAGCTGTCTAGACTTCCATGTCTACATCTTACAGATCCCTGATGTTCTGTGGTAGGTGATTAAAAAGTTGTGGTCCCTTGAATCCCAAGCTATAACAGTATTGGGTTCGTATCCTCAATGGAGAAGATGAGACTGTTGGTACTGTGCAGTGCCGTCCAGTTCGGGGATTGTTGTAGATTTCAATACCAAAATTTGGAGCTAGACCCTCCATTATTTTCTACATGTATAGCACTGTCTATCGCTCATGTCTCCTCTCCAGTTTTCTAAATCTCTCCCATTAGCCCATGCATTTTATTGAGTCTATTTTCTTCGTGAAGTTGCTTTGGGTCGCTTCTAGTACTGAAATTAGTTTTACACTCTGTGGTGATCATAGCTGGGAGCAGTAGTCCAGACGACTGAGGACAAAGGTTCTCCATAACAGAAGCATTGTGTCTCCGTTCCTGGTCCTGAACGATCTAAGGATCCACCCTGCCACCCGCCTGCATAGATTTGCCATTTGAACAATGTGCTCATGGGAATTTTCATCGTTGCTCAGATGGATTCCGAGGTTACGCCCCGACTCTAACTCTGGAATTACATTGCCTGCTGGTCGTGGGTACTTCGGCTGTAGTTTGTTTGTGGGCTGAGAGAGTGCTTGGAATTTTGCGCCACTGAACTGCATATTATTGCGTTGAGGTCATTCTGCAGTCTTATGATGTCATTGGGATCCTTGATTGCCTGTGATACTTTTGTATCAACGGCGTATCTGGTGAGTGTGGCTGACTCTACGGCTGAGGGCATGTCCGAGAGAGCAACCACAAACAGTAATGGACCCAGCACTGTTTCGGGGGGGGGGGCTCCACTGAAGATTGGTGTCACTTCAGAGAGAGCACTATTTGCTGTGACTGCCTGACTTCTGCGCCTTAGGGAATTATGTAGCCACTCTCCCAGTCTACCAGTGATACCAAGGTCACGCAATTTGCGACATATCATCCCAAGGATAAACCAATTGTACGTCCTTATCTAGTAAGATTCGAGAACTGAAAGAAAGCGGAATCGAATTCAGCCTTAAATGAGATATAAGAAAAGCGAAGCCTTATAAAGATAGTCGACACGGGTGCGAGCTGTACTCTATGGAAACTTATGAGATTTTTATGTAGAGGGACATGAGCAACCTGATAAATAATAGATTAGACCTAAGAGTATCTTGCGTACATAATGCTGCCCGTATATTTAAATATTTTCTAAATTAGCGTTTAAATGTGCCATACTTGAATCTGGATGAGGGAAATTAATTTTTAGTGTAGTATCTGATGTGAACTTAGCCCCTAGTATTATATATAATAAAATCATGGGATATTGAGTAATAAGGTGAATTAAAGTGCATTGCGTATGTTGCAAGCTATATGGTATGGTATGTGGTATGCTACATGTAGTTACTATTCTCTGAATAATCCTGCCTAGCTAGTCCGACTTCATCATTTTTTGGTCATTAGACTATTTGTTCGTTTCTATGATGTTCTACCCTACTAATCATATTATGTATTTTCTAATGGTTTTTATGAAAGTAAGTCTCCTAATTATATACCCCTGTGAAACTATAAAATCATGTATGTGATAGCACATAGCAAATTAACTTTATAACTTATAGAATACCCCTTCAGCCTGAATATCTCCCACTGCCCTCACTACTACCATACCTATTGCTTCTTCTGTGAAGTTATCTTTCTCTCTTCCCAACCTCAATTTTTTTTATTTTAATAATCTGTCTCTTTAAAATTTCAGTTATATATATATTTTTTACTATTCTCTATAATTTCTTATTATTTTGTTTTCTTATTTTGATATATTTATCTCTTACAAGTTGTTACAGTTCTTAAACAGAGATATAAACTTTCTAGTTACTTAAATCTATAAGTTGATTATAACATATCCATAATAAAGTACACATATTTGTGTATATTTGCATGTGTGCACATAGTTAAATATGTGGGTGTATCTCTACACAACTTATTATTTTTTTCCGCTTTTTTTTCTGATTCTTAGCTTGTAACTAATATAAAGATAGTATGATTTATCGCCCCAGTATCGCATAAGCAAATACCAAAAGCAATCTTTATAGAAACAACCTCATAAGTAAATAATTAAGTACATGAATGAATATCAAACTAGTTCTATGTAATCTTCCCTTTCTAATGTTAAACATTGGTATATATACATATTTTATCTATTTTGGTTGTAATATCATTTTTAATAATCTTAAATTTTATACAACATAACAATATTGTTTATATACAATCACCTGTATTATCCCATGATAATTTCCTCTTTATTAAAATCATAGGTTTTATTAGCGTATTGCCTTTTTAACTGGTAATTAACATCTTGATTTTGGGTCCTCTCCTACCTAGTCTTCTTTATAGACAATTACTTTATATCAATCCTAGAAATCGTGACAATATTTATGACCATACCCAGCTATGTGCTGTCAATCCACTCCTGCCCTCCATTCTAAACAGACGCAGTCCTCTTGTCTTAGAATTGGTAGTTGATCAAAAGACTAATCAATTAAAAATGAACCACAATCCTTTACAAGCTATGACTCCAACAACCCTCATACAATTCTTAGAAGTTTAGTATATTCTTAGCTACATTAGTGGCAACATGGACTCTTTCCGTCTTCTTGCTCTATTGGAGTATTTGAGTAAAATTATATTAATGTGTCCAACTAAGTAAAAATTCTATTTATTTATTTATGCAGCTGAGGATAGCACTGCATTTAAATTGATGTAAAGATTGTATTGTTCAATTAAATGGAGCCGCTTAATGTCCTGCTGCTTATTTTCATTATTTA
>NC_068986.1:110656816-110657318 GCF_001194135.2 Octopus bimaculoides
TATGCCTATAGTGTGTATAGATGTGTCATATATATATATATATATATATATATATATATATATATACACAACACTCCCCTATACTTGTAAATGTGTATGCTTATCTTTATTACGTATTTATGTTGGTTAGAAAGCAAATATATATCTACCCACTCCTTTGTAATTCCGCACACAACGTTGTCATAGCGAAAACGATTTGATAACATAGAACATTTGAGTGATGGCTATCCAGATAGATGTGTCAGAGAGCAGAGAGAGGTAACAATGTGTAAACAGATCGGTTATTGACATAGCACACACAGCTGGTGTTTGACCGTCTGTCGCAGATGACTCGAGCATAGACTGAAATAGATGAATGTGTGTGCATATGTATGTATGCATGTATGTATGTCTGCATTTATGTATGTGTGTCTGTGAGGATATGTAGGTAAGTAAGTATGTATGTATATTTATGTATGTATGTATTCATGTATATGTATGTACACACTCACGTTATATATAT
>NC_068986.1:110657716-110660348 GCF_001194135.2 Octopus bimaculoides
ATTCTATGGTTTGTTTTGGTCTGTTAGTGAATGTATTTGTTTTTCTATTTTTCCCGTCCGTTAATCACGTTTCGAAAATAGTCTCAACCGAGTCGCTTTCTCCTATCAGAGCTAAAAAGCAGATTTTACAAACATTTCAGTTGCATTAGTAATCATGCTAAGAGTGTTTACATATGGTCGAGGTGTACTTAGTCTTTGAAAATGTCTGATTTGATAATTAGTTTTGCTACAGCTACAGGTAGCTGTTGTTGTTGTCGTTGTTGTTGGTGGTGGTGCTGGGTGTTTTTGTGTGTGGATGTGGACGTTGCATTGTTGCGTTGTTAAGAAAATCGCTTCGCAAACAATTTCTCGATTTCGATCCCATTGCGTCTCTGCTTGGGATGTGTCGTTAATCATTGTCTTCCTTTGAGCGAAATCTTGTGAATGAAGTTTGGCTGAAGGAAACTACGGATGCCCGTCAGATGCATTTTGCATGTAATATCAAAGATCCATCATTGAAATTCACTATTTCATTCAGAAATTACTTCAATTCAACGATAGGATTATTGATGTGTGAATGTGTGTGTGTGTGTGTGTTTGTGTGACACTTAGGTACTTATGCTTCAAATTAATTTGTAAGGTATTCATTTGCGCTAAAAACTGGAATACGTATTGCCTTCTCGGGTGTATATCCATTTCCTGTCACTTCGTTATTGTGTGTGTCTGTATTCAAATAAAGCTATTTCACTTTCGGGAGTCGAGTGTTGTCGTCATGATTGCAAGGTTATCGGTTGAGTTTAACATGTAAGTATGACCAGAACCCAGGAACCTTTACTAAGCTTTCAAGAAGGCTGAGAGTTAGGGATGGTGTTATTCTCAGTCTAAAGACTAACCAGAATGTTTGCCGACGTCCTTATTGTGCCGTTTTTTTTTAACGTGACCAATTTATCTGATACTATCAAGCCACTATTTCCTTAACTGGAGCTAGTGAGTTTTCTGGACCATCCATTTTAATCTCGTGGAATACGTAAATGCTGATTTAGTTGCAAATGGATTTGTTTTTATGTCACTCATCACTCAAGTTGGTCTGTCAGTCTAAACGGATATAGTGAAGGGAAGTATATATTTTTTAGGATCTACAAAAGCGGAGTTCCTCCGGTAGAATATTCGACGGCCATGACAATCTAGAAGTGTGCCGGTAACTCTGTTGAGAAGAGAAAACTGACTTAGACCTTGGCGAACATCTCCCACAGGCCTTCGTTATTAATGCCGTGGATTCCTGTCATTGAATTTTGCGCAATTTTTACTGATGTAAGCACACATTGTGTAAAATTTCAAGTGAAAACCTATTATATGTTTAGGTAAACAAACAAAAGGATGGAGACCAAATTTTTCTCTTGCCTTATAAGATCTTATATAAGGAAACTCACTCTAGGTGACACAATACTAGATATATAAACAACAAGAATTTCGAAATGTTCACAGCTAGTGTTTCTTTGATCATAGATCTGCTCAATCTGGTTTCAAATTGCATTCAGTTGTGGGGCCCCAGGTCAGGAGATCTCGATCTACGGAGTAAGAAACCTCCTCTTAGACTCTATTTATCCGCGGTCAACTCTTGCCTTGAGTATTAGATTCTGGCAGGATCTCAGGTTTGACCTTATTAGCAGTCTCAGGAAAGTGTCACTCATATATACCACAACGGAAGTAGGGCATATGAGACCATTAATCTCTTTAGCTGTTCATCTAAGAGAAGGTAGCTCCCTAGAAATTCTGCACCCTGAGAGAGAGGGGATACTTTTGCACGCACAATAATAATCCTCTGCTACTTCGGGATTTAATTGACTGAGCGTTTAGAAAACGCTAATCGAGTAAACCTCAAAAGAAAAGCGGGTAAACCCCCAAAGACCATATAGACAGCTTTACTTAACCGACATCTTGCAGCCGCTACGGCTTTATTATGACGCGTAGGTATTGAGATGTGTTCAACATATTTAGGGATTGGAACTTTGCTTCTAGAAACTGTCTGTGCACTTGCAGAAGTAGTAAAATGACTGTCTCTAGAATACTATAGACCAAGACGGAAGAGCCTAACGAAGTCTGCTCAATCAAGCTTGGATGTGTGCTACACAACAGGGGAAATGGACATTAGATATCATGATATCATGTTTGTGAAATGGGATGGTCAGGACAAGATGTTACTTAACCATTTCGATCAGAGTTGACTTGGAAAGGGAAGAATATACAAAATCAACAAAGTACACAACACATTCATGTGTGTGTGGGTGGGTAGGGCATGCCTGTCTACGATACGCACTACTGTGTTGTCTGCGACGTGTCAAAGTACGTATAATGAATATATTTGGCATGATTTAAGTTTATCTTTTAGACCAAACCAGCGTCAAAGAAAAGTCTATGAAAATCGTGCCATTCACCGCTCTTTATAAGAACTACGATATCTCAAATTAATAAGATATGCCTTTTTCTCACACTCTCTCTTAATCTCTGTCTTTCAATCTCTTTAAGTATATACGTATGAATGTTTGTGTCTGCTATTTTTCTTTCTCTGCATACACATATCTACATAAACATCTGTATATGTATATATATACACGCACACACATAATGAAAAAGGCATATATATATATATATA
>NC_068986.1:110661830-110668147 GCF_001194135.2 Octopus bimaculoides
TATATATATATATATATATATATATATATATATATATATGTATGTGTGTGTGTATATGTATATGCATATGTATATATATATGTGTGTGTTTGTGTGTGCGTGTGTGTATGTGTGTGTGTGTGTGTATGTGTGTGTGTGTGTGTGTATGCACACACACGCTCTTTCAAGCTAATCAGTTTTGTTGGTCTCTTACAAAACACATACCTACGTTGAAACAATCAACAACAAACAAAGAGCATCGATATCTGATAACCGATTCTATTCCTCATCGTCGAATGGTTGTTTATAGAGATGAGAGTGTGGTGACAATGCTGACGTAGAAGTGCACCAGAATAAACATTTCCAAACACAAATAGCATTTCGATATTTCTTCGTTGTATCGTCGTTAACATCCACATCTATATAATTTCCTAATTGCTTTATAGAGTCAATAGAGTCTGCGGAATCCTTTGAAATCTTCAGCTCATGATTACATATAATTTTATATGTTAAATTGTTACAAGCTTATCTATGACGCCTTAGGAATTTCAATTATAGAAATGAATCTTAGTGTTTCGCTTTTATTCTATTCCGAGAATAAATAATTTAAGGTTAATAAACAATTTGTTTCGTGAAGCGAAAATTAACTCTACGTGGAAGAAGATTTATATTCTTGGCAGATTTAACTCTGAACTATTACTGGAATTTGTTCGCAAAAACAACAACAACAACAACAACAACAACATCACCACCACCACCACCACCATCACCAATAATATTAATAATAATAATAATAATAATAAGAAGAAGAAGAATAAATGCCCTGGTGCAGTACCAGGTAGTCGCTTTTATGGCTTTCCATCTTAACTGATTGGAAGTGTTATCATGTACATTGTTTTGTCTTGGTATAAAGATGGGCTACAACAAATATTCTGCTCAAAATCAAAAATCTTTTGTCAGCTGTTTGACCTTAACCAGATGAGCATGTCCCTTAGTGGCAGTAGCAGATGATATGTGCATCTCTGATGAGGAGCAGAAGTAGTGGAGGAACATCATAGCCATGTGGTGAGAGGAATACTTTGGAATTTGAATAAATAACATCTGGAAACGTTGGTGTTTGATTTAATATCCTTTGATTTAATATCCCTTATTCAGGGACCTTTTGAGCGAGATGGGCTACTCGACCTGAAATAAATTCTAACCGGGCCGCGCCTGCAAGGTCATGCGCTGTTAATCTTCATATGAGATAATAATAATAATAATGATAATAATAATAATAATAATAATAATAATAATAATAATAATAATAATAATAATAATAATAACAATAATAATAAACAGGAAAAGGAATATATAAGTCATTTCCAAATAAAATTCCAGAATTTGACGTGCTAGAAACAAGCACAGAAAACGCTAAGCGTATGAAAACCCGTGCTAAAATTGCTGCCTTAAAGATTCTTACTGATAAATGGCAAGAAAAATCTCTCAGTGATTTAGTCATCTGTCAAGTCACAACACGGACCTCAGACAGATAATACTTTCCTTCAGATGTGCGCTCTGACCAATAAGGCTGCTTTTTGCAAGACGTCAATCTTGCATGGGGTTTCCAGTTGCCTTTAGAAATCTTGAAGTTTCAGTTGCATTGAGCTAAACGCTCCGACTATAATAATAATAATAATAATAATAATAAAAATAATAATAATAAATGCTTTATTATTATTACTATTATTATTATTATTATTATTATAATTATTATTATTATTATTATTATTATTATTATTATTATTATTATTATTATAATTTCTATGCAATGAGTCTAACGCTGGACATGTGCGAAGGTGTCAGCTACTACTACTGCTGTTGCTGCTGCTGCTGCTACTACTACTACTACTACTACTACTACTACTACTACTACTACTACTACTACTACTTTAGCTGAGAATATTTACCTGCATGTATGTCTCCTCATTAGGATTTGAACTACGATGCAAAATATATAAAAGTTGCTTAATTATTTATTGACTTGCTAATTTCGATAGTTAAAAATATAATACTGTTATGATTATTATTATATGAATCAAGTTGAATGCTATAACGGGTCGAATGATAGATTCCCAGAAATATCACATGTCTACCCTATAGTATCGATCAGGTGAAAATACTGGGAGGTCAATATCGATCCCAGGTGGGATACTATCCACTTCAACCCGTAATGAAAAGACGTTTTTTTAATATAAATGTATATATGTATGTATGTATGTATGTATGTATGTATGGTTGGATATATGTATGTATCTCTTAAAATACGCAGAAATATATGTGTGCATGTATGTGTGTGTTTATGTGATGGGTTTGCGTGTGTGCATGCGTGCATACTTTTATATATGTATGTGTGTACGCGTGTATGTATATAGAATCCTACACCATTTTTACCTGGCGTTTCAGAGCTTCTACCCCAGACCCTACCACACAGACAGCATTGCTAATAAATATAATATCAATAAATATATCAATAAACCATCGTTAATTATTGAACTAGAAACTTATCGGACAGTAAAGCACGAAATAGCAATAGAAACATCTTGGTAGTGCGTCACCGTATTGTCTACTGAGAAGTGCGAGGTTCTTTAGGGAGATATTTACTGAACGGAACACATAAAATAGTTTATATGTTGTATAATTTCATTCTGTTGAACAACTAAAATTTATTAAGCAGACACATACATACAGAAATACATACAGAAATACATACAGAGATATATACGCACTTGGATGTATACATACATGCATATATATTTATGTTCATGTGTTTTTAACGTCCTGTACCCATGTACGCATGTATATATACATATATATGTAGGTATATACATATATGTATGTATATATTTATATATAATACTTATATTATTATTATTATTATTATTATTATTATTATTATTATTATTATTATTATTATTATTATTATTATTATTATTATTATTATATATATATATACATATACATGTATGCATGGATACATATATAAGTGTATGTATGCATATACATATATATACATATATACATATGCATTCATATATGTATATATATATACACACACGCATACATATATATCTCCATAAAAATCACACGTATAAGCATATGTATGTCCTCACAAATATATTTATATGTCATTATATACACATACATAAATGTGTGTGTGTGTGACTGTGTGTGTGTGTGTGACTGTATGTATGAGTATGTGTGTATGTATATATGCATACAAGACACACGTATAAATATATGATGTCTGCTCACAAAATTATAGAATCTTACGTCATTATATAAATATATATATATATATATATATATATATACACCCAAACACTTATACACGCATACCATATGAACTGTATACACTGCCATACGCAAGTACATTCTCACACACTTATATACTATCCATCTTGCCATCTATGTATGTAAGCTTACATATTTGTTCGAAACATTTTTTATTCACATATTACTGTGAAAAAAAAGGACAATTATTTAAGTTATTTCTTAGTGATCGCAAAGGTAATTATATCTCCATTTTAAACTGCCATTGTTAGAATGATTTAAAGGGAATAGAGTGATATTCTGAAATATCTATGGTATAGAGTGCCGCTCGTTTCCAAAATTGGTCCCCGTATCTTTAGCTCTAGAATGATCCGTACAGTATCATCTAGAAGGTGATGACACGAAATGTAGACATAATTATTCACGTAACATCTCAAATTTGAATATCCTCAATATAGCCCAGAAAATGTAGATTAAGTTGATATATTTAATTTTTAATATATCCACACTTTGCGGGGTCCAACCCATGGAGTTTCGGAACAAATTGAGAATAAGTTGCATGAACAGATTCTTCGGGATTTCGTCCCAGCATTTTTGCAAATGGTTCTCAAGATCTCTTAGACTCACAAGAGAATTAGCACAGGATTTGCTCTTAAGCATAGATCATATGTCAAAGTCCGACGTTTTCAGCTCGGGTGAAGAGGTGGGTCAGAGCTCCTTCGACCCGAATGCCTTGACATTTCCTCGATATTATTCTTGGACAGTTTTAGCTGTATGAGATGTTGCTCCATCTTGTTGGAGGGCTACAATTTCGTTTCCCATTGCGGCAATAACCCAAAGCGCTACTTTATCCTTTTATATGTCTGTCCAAATAAACGTGTTGGTTAACTCACACCATCTTCAATGAAGATTAGAGGTGATTTTTATGCCATTTATCCGCCCACACCTTGATGGATGCCGCCGAAACGATACCCTTTGTTCAACAGGAATCTATTTACTACATATGTAAGATCATTTTTGGGATTGTGGCATACTTGTACACTGAATAACTTTTCATCTACGCAGTGTTGGTAGCTGCGTGTCATCTTTCAGCTTTTGCAGAAGAAGCTTTGCTCTTTGCAGTCTTGTTTTCTTTTTGGCGGCTACAGACAAAATATGTGCGTTTGATATCTTGTATGGCAATAATTGAAGATCATTTCTCAAAAATTTATGCATAGTTCAATAACTGGTACCAGTTTCTGATGCGAGTATATCTGAGTTACGCCTGATATTTTCTTTGCTGTTTTTGATGCGTTTTTGAATTTTCATTGGTCGAGGTGGAGCAGTTCTCACTTTTGGTAAGCAAAAACCGGTCTCTTTTTTTTTTCGTTTGATTAATTTATAGACTCCTGATCTGCTGACAGTGGGTTTCAATATCTTGAAAATCTCGCTTTGAGTTTCCCTTTCTTGAATAGCCCTTCAATTGCTTTATTTATTCCACTCATTCCAGCTTGAATACTCGCTTGAAGTATTAAATTTAAGTAAAATAAATGTCTACACTAGGTTTCACACCCTCTCTTACTAAACATTATAACATTCGGATGTTAGTACGATCAATCTTTTAACGTCAAGCCGAGCAACATTCGGTCGTAACACTTTCGATGATACGGAATGGTTTCCGACTTTCTGATGCATTTATAAGAACAGCTTGTAATACATCTAAGTAGACCCAGCAATTACTGTATTGGGCGTAGTCTCTCTGATGTTTATTTCAAGTGTTTAAATTCAGCACACCTGAAAATCGGTATTGTGCTAAATAACTGAAGACACACGGTGGATGATAACTGATTTTTTACAAAAGTAAATCCTCATAAGAACTCTACTGGAATGGTATAGCCGTTGAAAGACGCAGTGATCAGGGAGAATGGTTAGAGAAAATGTGAAGATCGATACCAAAATTTCCAAGGATCGAACTGCTTCTAAGACCGAGATTTCTTCGGAAAGTTGCTTTGCCATGTCTGTGTAGTCAATGGAACATCTCAGAACAGTTACAAAAACACCAAAGAAGAACTTTACATGTGTCACGTGACTAAAATAAGGCGTAAGGTTTCTGGCAGAGATAATTTAAAGTATGAAATCATAACGAAATAATAATTTTCATGCTCTTCAAGAAAACGTGTCCCCTTAATTTAAACAAAGGCGCTGAGTTTACAATAACACCGAAATAAGAAGCCTCACAGAAAGGAGATAACATTAATGTAACAAACCAATTGAAATATTCTAACGGAATATCGTGTCTGATAAAACAAGTCTGTATGTAGACAAGCGGCTAAGATGAGCAACCAACTTTAACGTCTACAAAGTAATTGTTGATCTTACATATACACACATATATACATACATACATATATTCTTATTCATGTGAAATAACTTGAGTTTTAAACTCATATTGAATACACGACCATATTCGAGGTTCAAAAATGTTATTTGTTTCTCCTATATTTTTGCAGGTGTTGCTTAGAATTCGCCCCGAATAAAATGTCCCTAAATCCATCAGAAACAATAATGTTTCTGGATTTCTGACACTCATCTCCTGAATGTAAATTGTTAATGTCATGTATGAATCTCCTTACTATCTTAAGCATTTAGATTTATGGCCAGCTCGTGAAATGTGTGCGTTAAAGTTATATGTAATTATTGACACATGTGTCTTATGTATTACTTGTATGATGTTTATTTTGCCATCATGTGTATACTAGCATTGCGATGCGCTATGAAAACTTTTTTCAAACATGACCGACCATTTTGGTAAGGAATTGTACGTAATTTTTGCTTATAAAATAATGGCTATGCGTATAGCTTTATGTGCTTTAAATCGTTCTGCACGATATGTTGCATTTGTTCATTATTACAACAGAAAAATCTGACTTTTATTTCCTCCGAGAAGAGAAAGTAAGTTTAAATCAGCTTGAATATAAGTGTTAATCGACTCCTAACAAAATATAAAATACACCATTTATATACTATATGCTATACTATATATATAT
>NC_068986.1:110668327-110671900 GCF_001194135.2 Octopus bimaculoides
ATATATGTATAATACTTATACATGCATATATATATATATATATGTGTGTGTGTGTGTGTGTGTGTGTGTGTCTTTCGACATGTTTAACAAAACGTGAGGCCTGAACCAAATACCAATCAACTTTAGTAATTTAGTAAAGACACACACTGTTTGGTTAGAATACAGTTTGCATAAATTAACATTCTGGAGTCTATACAAATGTATTTAAGGCACACAGTTTAACCATCTCACTACAGTTGTAAATTATTAAACATAAATGTCACTACTACTATATGAACCTGAAGATTGCATAGCTTAATACATGAATGTACTAGGTCAATCAGAATGGATGTTTAATATTGTATTATTTCATTATATTTTATTATCTGATAAGATTGTAAATAAAACGTGAAAATCAAAGATGGAATATCTTTGAGTGATACACACATACACAAACACACACACACACATATTTATGCTGTCATGTAATCACTAAGTACCTAATGTAAAATTTCAACTTATGTTTAGTGGATTGCATATTGATAATAGTTTGCCTTTCTTCGTACCACGGTTTAGGTTTTTAATGGTGAAAATTTAACAAAAGTTTCAAGGATGGAAGAAGACTGGAATTTACTCCATCTATACAATAGATAATTCCAGAGCAACTGGCATCTATCTCTGATATTTCAGGCCTCCCTGTCAAATTAGAATCATATTATGCGTTCATAAACGCAATACTAAATTCTTAGATCTGATTTGATCTCACAATTTACTTAGTCTCTAATCTTACATTCTCACCAAGCGATTTAAGATTTACTTTATAGCCAAAGATAGGTTGTTTGAAGTAGAATTTGACACGCTGGTATTTATAATATCTATATATTATCTCATTTAAAGTGGGTGTATTTATGCTAATATAATGACATATTTGCTTAAACGTATTATGAATGATAGGTGTCAAGCAATTTAAGTAGTAAACGAAGTTAATTAGAGTTGATAATTAGAAATAGGTTAATTATAGTAACTGCTAGCAGTATATCTAATTGAAATATTTACATGAATATAAACAATTTTTTATGAGAAATAGATAACGGTTTATTAAGTGTCGCTTTATGTTTAATCATCGGTGAGGTTTTAACGATGTGAGATATTCCTGTTAGTTTGAACAAAATTTAGGAGCTGGTTTCTAATTGCTGTTGCTATTTTTGTCTTTGCAGCTTCGTCTTTGCTGCAGGAAGATTCTCATTCTCCAAACCTAAATATAGTTGTTTATTATTATTCTCCTTATTTAGTAGTCTTATTTTCATCACGTGATTTCGCTGCACTGCCGAGTGCAGCTCTGTGTGCCTTGGATATGCGCTGTGGTTTATTGTGGTGCTCTTGTTTTTACTGTATTGAAAGTTCTTTATCCAGGTTGTGCGCGGGGCCTAGTAGTGCTATTGTTTTGTAAGTTATAGATATTCGCAAGTCATGCTGTTTTGGAAATGTATTTGTCAGAATTATTTTAAATCATACCTAATGTGCCTAGTATTATAGTGATTGTTTCTGCATTCAGGCTCCACGTTGGGTTTAACTCTATTTCTAGATAATCGTATTCTGAGAGTCTCTCCGTTTCTTTCAGGGAAAAGTTGTCATCTTTTGGTAATGATACATCAATTAGCAGGCATTTTATTTCTGGTCGATCTCTGATAACTACACCCGATCTATTAGACTTAATTTCTCAGTCTGTATGCATTGACTTTGTCATTTTCTGTGACATTTTCTGGGGTGTGTCTATACAATCTTTTCTTTGTTGTTATTCCATAGTGTTGGTATAGCTTCCAGTGTATATAGGTGCCAACTCTGCCATGTCTGGAGATATATTCCTTCTTAGCCAGGACTGGGTTATATATATTATTAATATGTTCTTTCTATCAGAGGTTTTGTTGGAACTTCCGGAGTCATGTATGCGTAGCGGGCTTGCTATCTGCAGCCTACGGTACCATGCATGTTTCTTAGCAAGCTCAACCTCTTATGTAATAATTACTCAACGTGGAGTTCTCAGCTAGCTACTTATTGGGCCGATAATCATATGAAGGTTACATCGCCATTTGGGAATCCCA
Source organism: Octopus bimaculoides (assembly GCF_001194135.2). Taxonomy (NCBI): domain Eukaryota; kingdom Metazoa; phylum Mollusca; class Cephalopoda; order Octopoda; family Octopodidae; genus Octopus; species Octopus bimaculoides. Next base: position 110,670,409 of record NC_068986.1, read on the forward strand.
AGTTAACTCACCGAAGGTGTAATTTGGAGTGAGTGGTGAAGCCGGAAGAAGAGAATACAAATTACAGCAACTGCCTTAATGAGCGAAGCGACCTTATTCTTAATTTCAAACGCAAATTATGCTTTACACTCTTACAGTACAATAATAATGCCTTCCCCGATAACACCCAAGCTAATCCCCCTACAGCCCTCCCACTTAAATTTCTTCTTCGTATTTATAACATTGCCTTTTGAGTTATTTTTAAAACGTATTTTCTTAACTTTGCGATGACTTTATATCTTCTGGGCTGCATATCAGGATATGATTGCACCTACGCATATCTCATGCTTTTCTTTATTCTTAGCAACTTTATACGATTCCCCACTCTCAAATATTTGATCTCTTTCTTCTCTTTTCTGCAAACATTTGTTCTTTTGTTTTGTGTTGTTTATTTCTTATTTCTATTCTGTTCTTGCTTCTCCACACCTTTCGAATTTCATCTTACTTAAGGTAATTTGAGATTTTCTAACGACAATATGTAACCTTCTTATAATTAAGGCACCTTCCGCCTGAAGAGTTGTTAGCTGAGTACACTACGTTTAATAATTATTACGTCACAGTATTTGCTAGCTAAGTCACCATATGTAGTTTGAATTTTACCTGTTACACTCATTCAATTTGAACTTTTATTCGCAGTCATTGCAAATTTGTTGCTAACCGTGATCTACACAGAAATTCTTTCTGCTTATCGAAATTCTATATTCGAAAGCCTAAAGCCGTCAACAACAATAAGTTATTATTATTCTTCCTGTATGTCGTTTTTTTATACCTACCACAGACTGCTACACTTAGATCCTTGGATTTTACAATTACATATACATTCATACACACACATACACACACTCACACGTACACCCATAAGCACACACATATAAATATATGTATATATATGTGTTTGCATTTCTATGTATATATATATATATATATACATTTATATATATTCATATACACATCTATATGTACACACACACACACACACACACACTCGCATATATATATATATATATATATATATATATATGTATGTATTTATACATACTGCCAAATATATGTTTGTAACATCTATATATATATAAATAAGGATAAGATCGATATTTAAAATATTGATCTTATCAAGTGGTCAGCATGGGAATAAAAACCATCAAAGGTAATAATTATTTAAAATTATAATACAGGGTATCTAAGAGATACCACCACGCTGAAAAATAGCAGTCAAATCCTGACTCTAAAACCACAATAAATGTCCACATAGCATGAGTAGCGAAGACGAAGACCAAATAAACCAGTAAAAATAACAAGATAATTCCAAATCCTGGATTTCTGGCATTGCATAAATAATAATGCTTTGCCTTCATCAGTGGAATATACTCAAGTACATAAATACAAATACATGTATATAAACAGTATTCTTACATATACGGACGTATACATACATATATATGCACGTATGCAC
>NC_068986.1:110672336-110675096 GCF_001194135.2 Octopus bimaculoides
ATATATATATATATATATATATATATATATATATATATACATATGTATGTATATATTTACACACACATACACATACACGTATATATTTACGCATGTTATATCTATCGTACCCATAATTCCAGATTCCAGTGCGGCTTCTGTATTTTCACTCAAGGCGTTCAAACAAGATTATATTACAACACGTACACCTCCAATATCAGAGATGTTTCCATTCCGACATTCAAAATATTTGTAAGAAGTAGATATTAAGTACGACTCTGAAGATCAGTTGAACTTTGCTGGTGGACTTCAAACTTTAACTGCACTGTTTGTTGTCTGGTAGCTGCCGGCTCTATGAAGTTGGAACGGAACTATAGCACTAAACCTATTTCAGTCTTAGGAGAACTGGTGCGTTTCATGCATCAAAACAAATCCGGAAGCGTTCATGATTTTCATTGGTTATTTATGTCTAAAACATTCATTCACACTGATTCACAAAGACACATGCACACCCACAGCTGATCATAATGCAGATTTGGAAATATACTTATTTCACACGCACTTTCAGCAGCTCCATGATCTCCCACAGACATAAGAGAGACCCTTGTTTTACACACAAACACTTATGTCATTAATATCATACGTGTACATTTCCACACACACACACACAGACCACACATACCGCACATACACACACATACACACAAACACACACTTAAACGGAATATTTAGAGTGAAGCTTTGTCGTATGAGGCTGAGGCAATTTAACATGAAATATAAAATTGATCACAAAAATTAAGTTAAGCGACAGTCAAAGGTTTATTTTAGATTTCGATAGTTCTGTGCTGTAACCCTTTGCCCAGGACACAGGAGAAATGAGAGGGCATCCGTCGCTGCTCAGATAAGAGCGAGAGGATAGTGACATGCACAGACATATGTTGTTAGTGTATCCAACCTACCCCGTGTAAATCTTTTCGATTCTTTAAAGTTGGTCTCAAATTCTAAATACAAAGGGGGTACATTCATTCAAAATTTGCCTATATCACGCTGAGTGACCATGGTGGGCACTCTGCAGTTCTGACGATTCTGTAGGTACATGTGCATATTAACACCAACAGAAGAGCCTGCTACAGGCTCAATCACTATAAATATAAACACACAAGAAACAACCCCGAAGGACAATGCAACAGTAGATCCCTAAATTGCTGCCCACAAGTCCATGATCTTGGACCCCAACAGAATAGCAAAGACTTATATCGGAATGACCGGCGACTTGGGTCGGTGTCTTGTAAGCCCGGACCGAACAATGCATCATGTGTGGAATTTGTAGAGAGGGACTGAAGAAAGTCCATTCTACAGACATATGTGCATACAGAGATGCAGGTATATTTTTTTACTTGTTTCAATCATTTGACTGTGGTCATACTGGAACAGCACCTTTATTCGAAGAAATAGACCCCAGGACTTATTCCTTGTAAGCCTGGTACTTATTCTATCGATCACATTTCTGAACTGCTAAATGTCGGGGCGTGAACACACCAATATCAGTTTTGAAGCGAGTATGGGGGTGGACAAACACAGACAAGCACACACACAAATAAATACATATATATTTAAATACGACGGGATTCTTTCAGTTTCCGTCTACCAACTCCAGTCACAAGGCTTTGGTCGGACCGAGGCTATAGCAGAAGAAACTTGCCGAAGGTGCCACTCGTTCAAGGAAAGGTATACACGACATCTGCTATCTCTTAAAGATCAAAAATTAAAATAAATCGTGCAAAATCCCTGTCAAATATGATATGGACATTGAAAGAAGGTTGAATAAGCAACACCCAAATAGAATGGAAAGTTATTGCTAAAGCCATAAAATACAGGAGACGGGGTACCAAATGTGTACGCTCTATTTCTGAAATATTAAACATTGGACAATCAACAGGTAAGATCCTAAGCATTAAGGATGAAGCGTCCCTAGGTGCATACATAAGCAATATTTTACAGTTAATTATTGCAAAGTAGAACCACTATCTGCCACGGCAATCCCACCAGGTTAGCCCAAGTGATAAACGTGAAATATACCCCAATGTTACCTGAGTAGAACATACCATTTCTTTCATTTGAAAATTTTAAAGCTATATAGAAAAGATAATTTGTGTTTAGTACACTAATTTGGACAGAACCAGTATTTTTATAAGAATGGGCTGGATCATATCTGAAAACAGCTTCAGGAGTTGTGAAGAATGAATTTGTACGTAGTCAGTTTGTGAGAGCTATTCTATTGGACCTCTGTCTAATCATTAAAACATTGATTTAATGATCCAGCATCAAGTGCTGCAAGTTCGGGAGAGGGAATACTTCGATTACATCAGTCACAGTGTTCCAATGGTGCTTATTTATCGATCTCGATACGATAAAAGGAAAACTAGACCTTAGCAGATTTGAACGCAAAACGTAAAGTAGGGACGAAATGCCACAAAGCATTTTGGTTAGCATGCTAACCATTCCACTGCTTGTCCATCCTGACTTCATATTACAATTCACAGTATTTCGCGCGGACAGTCACATACGAAAACAGTAAAGGTAACGACAACATCGGTGATAAGAATAAGATGAAGGTGATGATGATGACGATGATGATGATGATGATGATGCTGATGATGATGATGATAATGATGATGATGATGATGATGATGGTGACGACAACGGCAATAGTGGTTTGGCAATAGAGGTGATGGTGATATATTGGTTTGGAATGCTGAGTAATATGACAGTGGAGGATGT
>NC_068986.1:110675106-110675777 GCF_001194135.2 Octopus bimaculoides
TGAGCACGCGAACATGTCTACCAAACACCAATTGATACATATAATCCATACATACATACAGACATACATATATGAGTGTATGTGTGTGTGTGTGTGTGTCTGTGTGTATAGATATATATATATATATATATGTGTGTGTGTGTGTATGCTTGTATATGTGTGTGCTCATGCGTGTGTGTTTGAGTGTACACAAACACGCACATACACATACATACATATATACATACATGTGTGTACGTTTGTGTGTACATGTGTGTATTTATGAGATTGTGTTCGTCCTTTGGAGGTTGTGTGACTATTATTCTATAGATAGCTATAAGTATTTATTATAATAGGTCTAGAAGAGATGGAAATGGAAGGACGGTGTTAGGGTAAAGAACTAGTAGGGTAATGTATATTGTTACAAGTTACAAATGAAAGAAGAACAGACAAATAATATTACACAGGAGAATCTGTTTCAATTATTGATATTATAGAGATTTATTTCCCCACTTATATTTAATTATTTTATCCTTATATTGTACGTCGTTTTTTATATTTCGGTTTGTGGCCTTTTAAACCATTATGTAGGTTAGCCTTTGATCCGTTAAACCTTGTATATTTCTATATATGTTCATATATATATATATGTGTGTGTGTGTGTGTGTGTGTGTGTGTGTGTGTGTGTGTGT
>NC_068986.1:110676162-110680132 GCF_001194135.2 Octopus bimaculoides
TATATATATATATATACACACATATATATATGTAGGTATGTAATGTATGTATTAATATGCATATAGACTCTCAGATATATACACACATATATACCCAAGCAAATAACCATATGCGTATATGCATATACGTTTCTGTGAACTAGTATGCGTGTATAAATTATCTGGGTATGCTTATGTGCATACGTATGTATGTGTGCATGTTCGTGCGCCAATTCGTGTGCGTGCGTTTCCGAGTGTATGTTCGTATATGTGCCCAAGTAGATGTCTTGCAACGATATTTGCAAGTATCCCTCTGCCACAAAAGGACACTGACTATTAGACGATATGAATATAGTTTGTGTGACAAGATCTACTGGAGAAATGAAAATATCAGTTTCTCATAAATGTAGATTGGTCATAACCATAGGAAACTTAATTCTCTATCTGAATTTTCTCAAATTTCTGCAGTTACTAAACCGGGCTAAAAGAACCCAACGGTTTGAAAGTTTATCTCATTCTACTTATTTCGTATTTCGTGTAGATGTATTTAGTGAGGGTGCATACTGTCTTTCAGCAAGCGTTGTTTTGAGGTCTTGAAGACGAAGGTCCCTAGTTGTTCTATCAGACACTATTGCGCAGATTTATTTTGCCAAATTGAAATGGATATTTATATTGATGTATTTCGGGTAGCATGAGATACAGAGGAGACATTGTTTTGGGTCAGTTGGTTTATAAAAAATGTCAGGTACAATTTGATTGTTGACTTTTTTTAATCATGATTTCTAAGATTGGGAGCTTGTGAATTGAACATTACTATGTATATCATTTAGTGTTGATTTGAAATACAAAAGTTTGTCGATGTTCTCCTTCCATGTTATCCAGGTATCTTTTCCAAATTTCTCTTATGTAAAGGTAAAATGGGTAACCATATTTCTGAAGTGATATTAGGTTCGCAAGAATAAGGGCTGTCTTTGTTCCCATCGCAAATCCGTATTACTGACGATAGTACGTGTCATCAAATAGGAAATAATTGTTCCGAAGTATAAATTTTAAAGATTCAATAATAACGATCTGATGTATGCGTTCCGGGAGTACTTCGGGGTACTTTTCCAACCAGAATTTAATAGCTTTTATTCCATAATCATGTGGGATGTTGTTGTAAAGATTGATAACATCGAGGGTAACCAATATTGCTTCTTCATTAATTGTTTCTGATAGGTGTTCTAGCATGTCTAAATCGTTTCTAATGAAACTTTTGATGTATTTCAGCAAGGGTTTCAGTAGGATGTCTATAAAATTACTTAGGCGGTGGGTTTCACAGGCTGGGCCAGCTACAATGGATCTTAAAGTTAAGTCTTCTGACGTTTCAATATTTATGTATTTGCCTAGTGATTGTTTGCAGGCTTCATTGATTATCTTGCTCTTACATATAAACTTTGTAAAGTGTGTGTGTTTTCCTTATATATATATATATATATATATATACGTGTGTCATCCACCAGCGCTTACCACTAGTAGGTTTTGGTTTGTTCATGACAGCTGTAACTTAGCCACTCGGCAAGAGAGACTGAAAGATGAAGTTCAGGATAAAAAATATTATTTATATCTACATACGTATATAGATAGACACATATCTACATTCCACTCAGCTTATATGTGAAGTAACAGATATTCATATTTCAACACAGATACACATTACCAGATACGTGCGTGCATGTACGTGTGTATATGTGCGTGTGTATGTATGCGCATACAGGAATATTTTGATATTTGCCCAATAATTATAACACGAAGAATATAGAAAATAGGTAAATGCTACGATAAAATAGGCCTCACAGTATGTTACTTATTTTCCTCTTCTGATGGTTCTATTCAGTCCTGTTTCTGCTGCTGGTGTACGAGTTATTTTTTCGTTTTTTCTTATTTCTAGATATATATTCGTATAGGTTTGCAGCACGTGCTCTATTATTGATATGAAATAACTGATGAGTAAGAAGATTCTTTAGACAAAAAAGAGATAAGAACAATGATAATATCTTTAAATGTTTCCATAAGTACAGGGATGATTTCACCGGAAATCTTTTTTTGCTTTGATTATATATATATATATAAAGCAGAATTTGCGAGTGTGTGTGCGCGTATGTTCTTATGCATTCGAAAACGTAGTAGTGGATTTTGACGTATGAGGTATCAAAAGATTCAGTAATCGTTCGGCTAACCAAATAAACGTTATTTTCCCTTGCATATTTTGCATTACAAAATTTGACGTTGTAATCTTTCTATAAGTCAACTATCGTAAAAGATATATCTATATAATTTAATCTAGGATGTAATAAATAATATATATATGTATGCACCCACCTCACTATCTTTCTCTGTCTCTATCTCTGTCTCTATCTCTCTCTCTCTCTCTCACGCGCGCGCACACACGACTCTCTGCTGAATACGATTTTTAAGCTCACAACTTGGCTACGTGGGTTATTCGTGGGAAGTACTTTCGGGTTACGTTTATATAGGGGCTCGAATAGTTGTGTCGTTCCTCTGGAATTTAATAACCTCAACAAAATAGAAGTTTTTTGCAGGCATTCAAGCACTCATTAAAATTCAAATCCTCCATGCTTCACCATGACAAGACGATGCCACGAACGCGATATGTCAATTTTGCGTATCTATGATCTTGAAAATATTTCCTACACACGTGGAATTGTGGAATGTTTGTAGGTCTTTGAAAAGAAGATTGCATCAAAAAACGTTCTGTCCCTTATTGTTTGAATTGTGAAGACACGTGGCGCTGATGGCCCCATGCTCTTTCACGATCACATTCTGTTCTTAAGCAAAGCACGCCATTTTACGTTGCCCCCGTCCGTACAGGCGTAGACGAGTGACCCTCTTATACTCTAGCGTCCACTTAAGGTAATTGTTTGATCGCGGTCACTTATACCCCACAGATGCATGGTAACCGACTCTTGGCAACGAAACAGTTTTTACACACTTAAATATAGTGTCTGCAAAAAATGAAAATATCAGCAAATGCCTTTCATTCCGCTGAAAGTTTAAATGCTGACATTCATATTCACAGCAAAAATAAAAGAGCAAAAATACAAAAATATAGATATAACACACAAGAGTCAAAATTTAATATCTGAAACCACACTTGTGAGTTCAATTACAACGACTATTATTGCAGTAAATTTGCTACAATTAATTTTATTAAATTTAGCCAATTTGAAGTATTTCTTTTTTGTTTATATGTTATCAGCATCATATCCATTCTAATTTCATTTCAATTTATTAAATTTTCAGAAATGTATTTTATACTTTGTTACATACTGCTCCGACGTCGTTCTCGATGGGAATACTATATGTATGTGTATGTGTGTATGTATGTATATTATGCATACATATATATATACATAAATACATGTGCATAGATATATGTGTTTTCGTGTGTGTCTATGTTTGTCTTTTGCAAAGGAGATAAAACAATGAGATGAATTTAAGTATATACCAGTATGTAAGAAAAATATAACACACAGGTGCTCTACAGAGCTTAAAAGGGCACTAAGCGCCAGGCGGATAATATTGAAGGCCAAGTCACGTGCTAAAATGATATCAAATAATGAAACTCCCCATATTCCTTCAATGTTCTAATTAAGCCTCAAAAACATTACATAAACATAAAAGTAAATTGTTTCTATTATTATAAATCAAAACAAAAGAATATAAAGTCACTTATGTGTATAAAAGATGGGTACAATTAATGCTGAGATTATAGGACGGTTAATCGTATGAGAGAAATAACCTTGAAACAAACATTTTAATAAGTAAGCCTTAATCGCAAAAATAAATGCCCCAAGGTAGGAGAGAAAATCACTAATTAAATCTAATCATTAAAATTATAAAAAAAAGTGGCTGCAAAACAGGAAACGGATACTAATAGTATATACAGGTATTTTATCCCTTAGTCGGTTACTAGTAATGCTAAATCTAT
>NC_068986.1:110680299-110683874 GCF_001194135.2 Octopus bimaculoides
TATATATATATATATATATATAGTTTGTGTCTGTGAGAGAAAGAGAGGCAGACGGAGATAGAGAGTGAGAGTGAGAGAGAGAATAACATGACAGATGAAATTGTTATATTCTTGATATATCTGGTTTCTGTTAATCTCACATATTGCCTGCGTCTTCGTTCTCCTGCGTAATAGCCCTGCAGTAGTTGCATGTTTCGCTACCGGATTATAAAACAGAGAGTGTTTAACATGGTTACTATCAAGAAGTACAACGAAGACAGTAAATTGTCGCGCATCTGTTTATATAATGTGTGTGAGTGTGGTGTGTATGTGTGTGTGTATGTGTTATATATATATATATCACGGCCTGGCCCGTCGAGGACGGTCTATGCTTATTCATTATTTTTGCCAAAGGACGTACTCAAATTTGTTTACTGATCAAGTGAATGTGCTGTACATGAGCTCTCTCCCTGACTGAGGCGTGGGTCCTTGCTGTAAGTAGATTTGACTCAGGCGTCGGTTCCTGTTGGTAACAGAAATACGGATTAAGATATTCTGAGCGCGTAAATATTTTAAGAGAGAAACAAAGAAGTAAGAAGAGTTGTGATGTTATGTCTGTACAACAGGGGTTCACTTGATAAAGCGTGAACGAGTTACAGAAACATAGAGAAAGAGAACTTAGGAGATGGATAGAGAGAAGGAAAGGGTTACCTGTCAGAGTGAATGCGTGTGTGTGTCTGAAAGAGCGAGAGAAAGAGAGAGAGAGAGAGAGCGAATATTAATATAAGTAATAGAAAGGGGAAAGAAATAAGTACCAGATCAACTTAAAATGTCTCAATGAATTAATATCATACAGTTTAAATAGAATGTTTTATGTATATATATATATATATATATATATATATATATATATATATATATATATATATATATATATATATATATCATACAGTTTAAATAGAATGTTTTATGTATATATATATATATATCAGAAATATAGACGCGTAGCATTTAAAAAATATATATATTTACACTTCTATGAGATGATTGATAAATTATTGGTGATTTAGCAGTGTCAAATTAGGGTGACAGTTTTTGTTTTGAAATCATCCATCCTCATCCCTCCTATAATATTACGTTTCTGACTTCCGACCTGAACGTCAAAGAGGTTGATGAAGAAATAAGTGAAAGATAGCATTCCTATTGATTGGTTTCAAAAAATGTTTAATATAGAGGAAAATTACCCATACCCCACTATCGAAATACATACATACGTACATACGCTCAGACAAACACAGACACACAAATGTGTGTGCGTGTGTATCCCTGTTGTCTATGTATATATCTATAAATATATATAATTATATACATATATTTTTGAATATATATATATATATATAATTATATATCTATCTATCTAACTATATATCGCTCTCTCTCTATATGTATCTCTCTCTCACGTTATACAAAGGAGAAACTTTTGTTACATGTCAATGCGCGGTTATGTTTGACAGTATCAGAGAATCAGTGTGTGTGAATGGGTGTCAATTGTGTATATGTGGCCGTGAGTATGTCTGTTTGAGTGTGTGTGTGTGTGTATGTGTGTGTATCTGAGTGCTTGTGTGCGTGTTTCTGTGTGTAGATATTTCGTATCGTTGTTGTTGGTTTCTAAGTGACGGAATGAAATAGTTGTCAGAAGTTAACGACAGCCAGGAGGTAATTGAACTTAGATCGTGGTGGAAACTGGGTTCGCTTTATTGGATTAGCAATATAATCAGCAGTGTAATAATGAGAAGAAAAAGTTATATGTAAAATCGTTATGCATTCACACACACACACACACACACATAAATGTATAATCCAGCTTTGTCTCCAACCAGTTGGATTAGCAATCTCTCAGTGATCAGCTCGTAGATGGTGCGGCGAAAGTTTTATTATTATTATTATTAAATGATTTAATAAAGTTAAACTTTTGGTTTATTTGTGAAGGGTTAAAAATGTCATTCAGTCTGAGATTGATTTTATCCAAATGTTTTCTTCTATGTTACTAATGTGTCATTGAAACTGAAGCAATTCTTTTTAACGACGCCGCCATTGTTGTCCTTGTCGCAGCCATCGTTATGGTCGTTGTTGTTATTGCTGCCGTGGCGGTGGTTGTAGAAACCGATTTCAGTTGCTCCGACAAACTCTGTAAGAACAGACAATGAACTATTGTCAAGCGTCCCATTCCGCAATGCTTAACATCCAAGTTTGAATCTCAAAATCCTCGTTGTGTCCCCAATAAAACAGTTTCCTGAGCATGTCATTAACCCCATATTAATCCCCATTTTCTCAACAAGTTTCTTAAATCTGGTTCATAAATCTCAAATTGTCCCTACAGCAACTGCGATCACAATTTCTTCACTGCCCACATTCATGGGCAATTTCTTGTTGTGGCTTTTACTTCTCAATCCACTACCACCACCACCACCACCACCACCACCACTAGGATCAGGTTTCAATACTGTGCGTGATTGTGGTTTTAAACTAGTTTGTCACCTTCCTATTATTCCGATTTGGCACCACATCACTATTATCTGTTCCTTAACACGGAAAAAAAAAGAAAAAAAACACTAGTTCAGGAACCAGTATTGCACTGAGGATGAAGTCATATTTGCAGTTGATGACATTTTTTACCAATAAGATGATAGCCTCTTCATCAATCGGATCCTAGCATAGCAACATCGATGGGAGAAATGTATAGACCGCAAGTCGGATTATGTTGAAAGATAAATCTCATGATGTCACATCACATGAGAATATCTTGGTCAGCCTATGTAATTTTCAGCCGACCCTCGTATATTAATTATATCTATTGAAGGTTTGGTTGGTAAGGTGCGTCGGATGGTTGGGTGAAGGCTATTAGGCCGAATCTTCGAAGTCACAGTCACCAATCTCCTTGAAATAATATAATAAATTGAACTCTACAAAAACATTAAACTAGTTTTCATTTTAATATAAAACCGCATTCATTATAATGTGATATAAAAAGCCAGCAAACGTTATGTATACAACATATCTAAAGTACATATATACATACGTATGTGCGTACACAAAGGTGCATATATGCTTGTATTTAAATGTGTATATGTGTAATTCTGTGTACTTATGTGCTTATATAGTTTAGTATATATGTTTATAGATGTATGAGACATATTTCAATTTCCATTCAATATAATTATGCAGTATATATTAATCGCACCTCTCATTCAAAAGCTTCTATTGCCTTCAATCTACTTACCTCTAGATAATTCTATGATATTTTAACAGCTCTTCGCACACTCAATTTAAATTAGACAATTTAATTGTCTGACAAAACCACGTTCCACGCGATAAAACTGTTGCTTATGAAGCTGATTCGGCGAACATCTTGCTGGACGTGATATACATATTTATAAAATTTCCAACGCTTTATTTTTATTTTTAATTATGTGCTTTTGCTCCTTGGTCTATCTATCTGTCTATCTATCTATCTGTCTATCTATCTATCTATCTATCTATCTATCTATCTATCTATCTATCTATCTATCTATCTTTCTGTCTGTCTGTCTGTTTCT
>NC_068986.1:110683884-110688153 GCF_001194135.2 Octopus bimaculoides
TGTCTATCTATCTATCTATCTATCTATCTATCTATCTATCTATCCATCTATCTATCTATCTATCTATCTATCTGTCTATCTATCTATCTATCTATCTATCTATCTATCTATCTAGTTTTTAGTTTACTTAAAAACTGAATCTCATATGTATATATATATAAGCGCGTGTGTGTGTATGTGTGTGTATATATGTGTATGTATGTATGTATTAATGTATGTATGTATGTATGTACGTATGTATGTATGTATATATGTATGTATGAATACAGGGTGCGGTGAATCGTTTAAATTATGCAAAAAGGAAAATAACACTCACAGCTCATTTTAACAAATAAATTTACCAAAATTACATTAAAATATCTTGAAAATATACTAAAGAGTAAATTCAATCAATACAATCGCCTTTGGCTTCAACCACGTCATCCAGACTACATCTGAATCTCCTGCAAATCTTCTGGACAGTCTCCTTGACTAAGTTGGTGAATGCTGCCATAATCTTTGCCTTCAGTTCATCTTTGGTGTTACAAGGAATTTTGTTGGTCTCTAACTCAGCTGCACCGTACACGTAATAATCAAAGGGACTGCAGTTTGTGGAGTTGGGTGACCAGCTTTTAGGGCTAATATGGTCGAAAAATTGTCTGACTGCCATGACTGGGCTCTTCTGCTTGTGTGACATGGTGCAGAGTCCTGTTGCCGGACGCAGAATGTTAAAATCAAAATTAAATCCAAAACCAGATCAATTACTGCCATAGATCTCGTCCGATTCTCCTAAAACTGTCATTCGAGCAATTTTAAACTGAAAGTCACGTTATTGATTGAACACAGATCGACGAAAGGCAACGATGATCTCTGTGAGATTTCAAAATGTAGGATGCGAGAAAAAAATGTGGTCAAATATCTTGTCCAAGACTCTAACAACTCGGTTCATCAACACAGAATATGGAGAGACGAAACTAATTGTTCTCAAATTTATCAAATCTATCGGTTTAGCGTTTTTTGTTTGGCCATTATTAATATTGAAAATCAGCATTTTGCTGATGAAAGAAATCCATTGCAATATTCAGTCGTGTCCTATTATATTCTGATGGGAACGCTGAGCTACTACTACTACTACTACTACTACTACTACTACTACTGCTACTACTACTACTACTACTACTACTACTACTACTACTACTACTACTGCTGCTGCTGCTGCTGCTTCTGCTACTACTACTACTACTACTACTACTACTACTACTACTACTACTACTACTACTACTACTACTATAAATAATACTAAAAGGTATAATTTCAATAGTTTTTCCATTTTCGCAAACGTCATTGACAGGATTGAAACCAAAGCGCGAACGGACCGCGCGTGAGTCTCTGTTAGCAGGTTTTTACTCACTCCTTTTCATATTTTGTCTCTAAAACATGTTGTTAAAGCAATTTTCTCTTAGACAAAATCAACCGAATCATGCCTATTAACCGTCTATATACATTAAGTATGAGACATTGAGGACTCTTTCAATTGCGTACACCGACTTTTTGCACGTAGAAGGAGTAAATTTTACGGTGATTACATAAATGGTGGGGCTTAATGGAATTATAAGAAATAAACTGTTATGAAATAACGTCAAAAAAACGAAGAGAAAACAAAGAGAATATGATACTGGTAACTCCAAAGGACAACGAAGTAAAAGAAACATATTACCTCATTTCAATGAAGCCAGGAAATACAATTCAAATAAGAACTGTGCACATATTTTGTAGTGTAATGTCAATAGATGAGGCAATATAAACACTGCACTTGTACAATGCTCATATGAATGTAATCGGTTGTGCAGTGAAAGAAGAGAATTTAGAGGGAAATAAACAGCAGAATGTGATGTTTGTAAAGAGAAACAGTCTCTATACTAATGCATCTTGGGAATGATTAATGGTGGAAATAAATATATGACGAAAACATCCTTACTGCTCAATTATTGAAGTTGAACAAGGCACAAGGTTTATAGTAGAGTACTGCTTCTTGTATATATGGCACGTTGCCACTATTACACAGAAAACGACTACGACACCGTCCTCACAAAAGTCATTCAGATAACTAGAATATTTCTAAGAACAAAATTACAATAGAAAAGCAAGAATCACCGAAAATAGGAACAAACACATTGGAATAACTTTGATACTCCAATGGCAGATGATTTCAACCACTTCTCACCGTTACTTTACAATCCTATCGTTATACGAGGTCTAATCAATAAGTATCAGGACATAGTAACGAAGCTAATGCAGGCAGTGTGAAGCCGCTTGGCAAAGATTGACCGTGAACACTGCTTTGCATGCGCGCTAAGTTTTAACATTCGAGCTCACTTCCGCTATTTACAGCTGTGCTTGGAAGGAAGGTGTGTAGCATGTAATCTTCTCATTGACCATGACAGATAAAGTTAACATAGCGATACCTACTCAGTGGTCTACACATAGTTTCAGAAAGTGTATGCGGAGGAGTGTATGAGCCGCGCACAAGAAATTAGCAAAATGTGGAACCTGAAGACTAAAACAATACCTGTTGTCATAGGTGCCCTAGGAATCATAGCAAAGGGGGTTGATTGCTACATAACTCAGATATCAGGAAACCCCAAAATGGCAGAAATTCAAAAGATAGTGCGCATGGGAACTGCCCATATCCTATGTAAAATACTGTCAAAATTTAAAACAAATGTATTATTTTCTTATGTTTTCTTAAACATTCTCTAGAACAATACATTGTGCAAAACCAAATATATGACACCCTTGGCATAACACCAACTTGAACTTCTAACTTGCTGTGTCTTGAGGTCTCTGAGTGAGATGTAGAGCTAACTTGTAGAAATACAAACCAAAAGTGAAACATAAAATAATAATATGGAGCAGAAGAAGAACAAAAACAAGAACAGGTGACAAATAGTGTTAGATCATTTATGTAGCCATGCCAAGTGACATGATCTTCGTGAGTAAAGAGGTTGAAAAAAACACCAAGTACTCCGAATTGAAAGTGGGAATGGTAAGATTGCATGGAATGTGAGAGGGAAAAGTAAATGAGATACCAGAGGTGATTAGAGCGCTGGGCTCAATGCCATTAAAACTTCAAGACTTCTTAAGGCAACTGAAAATCCCATGCAAGATTGATGTCTTGCAAAAAGCCGCCATAATGGGCACAGCGCACATCATAAAGAAAGTATTATCTGTCTAAGGTCTTTGTTGTGACTTGGCAGATGACTAAAAACTTCGGTGCATTTGTACCCACACTGTGTTACGAAGAAATAATAATAATAACAACAACAACAACAACAACAACAATAATAATAATGATAATACTGATGATGATGATTATGAGGAGGAGAAGACGGGGGCTGATGATGATGATGATGACAAGGAGAATGAGGAGGGGATGAACAATGTGTTGATGGAGGAAACGATCTCTTTAATGACCACCTAGCGTTTACTAAAAGATCTTGGATGCTGCGGGACTGTGCATTGTGGAATTGCAGGAATGCGCGTAGAAAGAGAAACGGTGAATAATTCTTGGAATGAGGTAAACTGTCGATGGGCTACCCGTGGTAATCTAAAAAAAACGAAAGAGAAGGTGCAAGCTTATATAAATAAATTCCTCACAATCTGATCTGGATGTTTGCTCTGCAGTTAGTTTGCCCGCAACTGGCACCCATTTCAAAGAAGAAATGATAATTTCTGTCTCTTCTTAACATTTATACGCCTGTATAGAAGTACAAGATATAAACTTGTTTTTTAAAGATACATCGTTTTTAAACATCGTTTCCTAACATATAAAACCCATCTAAGCGTGCATAAATGACAATAAATCTTTGCGAATACATAATTAAAAATATAATATTTTCCTACATAAAATTGGATTGTTATAAATATGAAAATTTACATTAAAAATACAAAGAAACATTAACAAATATAATGAACGAAGACAATAAATAAGGGGAAAAAAATTACCTCATTTCACGGCCATATAATTTTTACTTGATAGCTTGAAATTATTTCTTTTGAAAAGAGCCATAACATCTACAGTCTTTAAATGGCTACTATACTGCTGGACCATATTTATCAGTGATTTCTTTCTAATTAATCGTCCTACTTTCCACTCAGAAATCTGTATTTTGTCTTTGTTCTTCAGAAAGGCAGAAAAATATCCATGCATACGCTCACCTACATTTTATCATACTTAAACCGAAGACATACGAATGTAGGCATATATATATATATATATATATATATATA
>NC_068986.1:110688587-110690117 GCF_001194135.2 Octopus bimaculoides
CGCTCTTCCGATCTAGTAAAGTGTATTTACCGAGGCAACGTGGCAGTTCAACGCAGGCTGATGTAACTACATTTTAAGCCCAGCAAAAAATCTTTTACACCTTGCTACTGAGATATGATGTGTATCTGTATTATGTGAGCAAGGGAGTCCACTGCTCTCTTTCTAGCCGTAGCGACACCTGTACACCAAAGGTTTCTGAGAAATATATAATATAGCTAGAGAGAAATGGCAAAGGATAGAGAGGAGTGGAGTGATATCTGCAGCGTCAGAGAGTCGTGTTCTAAGCAAGTTAAGAAAAGTATCAACGCTGATTATTGCAGTAAATGATTTAGAAATAATCAGCGTATGAGATTGTTTATATGTGAATGTTTCCATAACTTGATCCGGCATCTCTTGTTGTTGTAACAAACAGCTGCACATAGCGAATGACTTCATCGGTGGATACTGTACCATTCTGATGTTGGTTGGCATTTCACAAACCGCATCATATCGTCTCTCTTTATTCAGATGAATGTTGAAACTTTCCATTTTATGTTGTACTGTATTACTAATTTCGTTGATTCTGCTGTGGTGAAATGAAATCTTTCATTTTCTTACGGAAATCGTTGACTAGTGGCATAAATGACTTAGCTTGCTAATTTCCCATAGGAGAGAGTTAGATCTTCGTTTGCTGAACAAGAACTTTTTGCTGTACAGTGAATGTATAGACACATACATACTCATTCCTTCATACATACATACATACATACCGAAATGCCTACATTTATGCAGACATATGGACTTATATACATATACATATATGTGTGTGTGTGTGTTACACAAGCACACGCACACACACTCACAAACACACACATATATGTGTATAGGCGCTGATGTGGCTGTGTGGTAAGAATCTTCCTTCCTAAGCTCATGGTTCCGGTTTCAGTCCCACCACGTGACTTCTCGGGCAAGAGTCTTCTATATATAACCTCGACCCGACTAAAGCCTTTTGAGTGGAGTTGACAGACGGAAACAGAAAGAAGATCGTTGTATATATGTGCGTGTGTTTTTGTCTGTGTTTGTCCCGCACCATCACGAGACAACCAATGTTTATGTGGTTATGCTACCGTAACATTAGCGGTTTCTCAAAAGGGAACGATAGAATAATTACTAGGCTTACAAAGAATAAATCTTGGGGTCGATTTGCTCGATGTTCGACTGAAAACCTTTAAGGCTTTACTCTAGGATGACCGCAGTTGAATGATTGAAACGTGTAAAAGAATACAAGAATATATATTTATACATATAAATGTAGGTATCGGCCATTCCACAACGTAACCTCGTGGATATCGTTGGCGATTTTTTTTCTTCCTCCGTCTTCCCTTCTTTGGACTTTCCTATGTTTCCGACGAAGAGCTCCGCTCGAAACGTCAAATTCTCTTTCTTTCGTTTCCCGAGGGTCCAGTAGTAGTACAATCTGTATCACGTCCTCGCGTTGTTGTTTTTTGTCGTTTTTCTTTTTTGAACTTATATATATATATATATATATAT
>NC_068986.1:110690464-110695747 GCF_001194135.2 Octopus bimaculoides
TATATATATATGTATGTATATATGTATGTATATTTATATAAATATATATATGCCTACTCACACATAAGGATGCGTAAGATATTTGTGGATAGATTTATGTTTATAAAATAATAGATATATATATAATAACAGATAATAACTCTAATTATCACAAAATGCTATAAGGATAAGCATAAACCTTCTTAAGACACCTTCAGTTTCTAAATCATCTACATCAAGTGGTCCTGGTTGATTTGCACATTACTCCGACTATGGCAGCTTTCAAAGAATCATTGGTTTTATGGGCATGTTCATTGAACTCTCTCTCAACATCGCTCCACATGTAATAGTCCAATAGATTGAGATCTGGGGAATTAGGAGGCCAAATGTCAGGTGTTATGCAATCATAAACGTTATTAGCCATCCCTTCCTGTGTTACTTGAGCTATGTGAAATAGTGCAGAGTTTAACTGAAACACATATGGCCTTCCATTGCATACACTATCTCTTCAAGGCTTAATTATTTCCAGGACCAAAATGTAGGCAGCAGAGTTAACTCCAAGGCCTTGTGGAAAGAAGGTTGGAGGCATCCCATGTCCTTCATTGCTGACAACCCCTAAAACCATCACAGTTGCAGGAAATATTGCATGCATAAAACCTGGAACTTCAGACGGTTCTGCACATAACTATCTGTCATTTCTTCTATTAACATTTTGATCTTGGTCGAAGTTTTCTCCTTTGAGAAAAACCAAATCAAATCTTCTGCTAGACTTTTTCAGTTTGTTTAAGAGCATTTTAGGTCTGATATAGTGAATTTTTATTTTGCTTTTTCTGACAAATTAACCTTTCCTTCTCATATAAGACTTACATCTGATGTCTTCGTAGACAATATTTCTGACTGGTCCGTCTGACACACAGAGACCTTTTGTAATTGACCTTATGGACTTTCTTTGTATTGTAATCAATGGTCTGTCGAACTTGGTGGATAAATTCAGGTTTTCTGATTATTTCAGAGCGTTTACAATGCTTTTAATGCTTTTTGTACTGGTGATACGTTTTCAACTTAACTCTGTAGCCCCTTAAAAACTTTGTAGACGAAAAGCCTGGCAACTTTTAAAAATCGAGATATTTCTAAGTCGTTATGATCGGCATTTATAACCACAACAATAACAGCATGCTCCTTCATTTCTTGAGTAAGCTGAGGACCGCCAGTATTAATTTCTGAAACAACGATTATACTGAATTATCAAAAAAATGCAGCAATGACCCCAAAAATGTATGTCTTCAAATAGATTGCTCATCTTGTACACATGTATAATATGTACTTAAACTTGTGGTTGTATGTAGGATTTGTGCATTGCGTATGTGTATGTATTTGTGTATATGTGAGTGTGTATTTGGATGCAATCTTGTTTGAGTAGTTAGAGAGTTCTCTTCGCACACATGAAGTCCCTGGTTCGGTCTCACTGTGTAACATGAACTAAATGCTACCTTACAATATTCTTATTTTGAATCAAACTCTCTGAGTAAACTCGGATGAACAGAAACTTTTCAAACGCCCTTCGAATGGGATATATCTGTAATTCTAATGTTCGTCCCTTTTCCCTCCCACACACTGAGTATATTTGAATCTATCACGAATTAAGCTAACGTTACACGTGTCTGTGGAGTACTAAACTGCCTCGATGAAATTACAAGTGTTGAACGGAAGGCTCTTTTTGGTATTCACAAACTTTCATCAACTTCCGTTTCAAAGGAATGGTTATAATATAGAAGCATGCATTGTCCTAAACCCGTTTCCATCTTCTGAAGTTGATAGTGGTGTGCTTAGCGTGAGTGGTGAACCTTTCGTCCGAAATTCCATACCATAGGAAACGCCATTAGCTGAGGATAGATGGAGTATAAAGCTATCCGATTTCCTAAATGTTATGCTGTCTTTTACGCATTTGGTACACAAGGAAGACAAGTAAAGAGTTTCTAATTTGGTAATAAGACTCCTGAAATTTGAGGATTGGGAGTGGGGGAGCGGATTACATCGATTGTAACATTTGACTGGAATCTATTTTACCGACTCCAAAAGGATGAAATGCAAAATTGAACTAAAGGGAATTTGAACTCAGATCGTTAACAAAAAAATGGGAAAATGCTGACGGGCATATTTTTCGGGTGTGCTAAGGATTGTGCCAGCCCGTACCATAGTGTAGATTGATAAAAGGAAAAAAAAAAGAGGAAAAAAGAAAGACAAGTATTCAGTGCTTCAAAGTCGAAGTTACAGATTTTCAGTGAGATAATAGATCGAACAATATGCAAATATACGTAGAAATTGGATGATATTAAACACACCATAGTAAAGAAACGCTATTTGTCAGAGTATTTTGTTTTATGTATACCAATTAATCTATCTATCTATCTATCTATATATATATATATATATATATATATATATTACAAAGAACAAAACTTAAGACCTTTCTCACACGGTCCAACACCAGTAATTCTTACAGGTTTCCAGAGACATTGAGACATTCAGGACCTTAAAGTTGATAGAGAGTGTAAAATAAAAACTTAAATATGAGAGACAGTGAAAAATAATCTACGCAATCATATTTTCATTTATATTTTGTTCATTGCATTTTATATGAAAATTCAAAATGTGGTTTCTTCATCGATTTTTATTATATTTATGACGTAACCAGTGTTTCATAGCGCACACCCTCTTTTCTTTAAAAAAAAAAACTTCTCTTTCGAAAACTACGTCTTTGTGCGGTTTAAGTTGAACGTCATTACATTGTCATGTGTGTCGAACGCTTGTAAATAATACAAACATTCTTCTTCTTCTTCTTCTTCTTCTTCTTCTTCTTCTTCTTCTTCTTCTTCTTCTTATTCTTCTTCTTCTTCTTCTTCTTCTTCTTCTTCTTCTTCTTCTTCTTCTTCTCCTTCTTCTTCTTCTTCTTCTTCTTCTTCTTCTTCTTCTTCTCCTCCCCCTCCTCCTCCTCCTCCTCCTCCTCCTCCTCCATTCCTTATTTCAAATTTCTTTTCATATTATTTCTCTATTGCCGTTGTAATTGTAACGGTAGAAATTGCTGTTGTTATTATTATTATTATTATTATTATTATTATTATTATTACGAACATCACCTTTATATTACCTTGGCTCCAGAGCGCATCATTACATATTGTCTTGCTCAGTTGTATATTATTTCATTCTCGGCTTCATTTCACACTTTTTACTATTGTCCTGTATTGGTCCTTATTATCATCAACATTATTATTTATATTACCGTTATTCTTGTTATTATTCTTGTTATTATTATTATTATTATTATTATTATTATTATTATTATTATTATTATTATTATTATTATTATTATAGTCACAATAGATATTATTATTACAATTGTCATTATTATTTTTAGTGTTATTTCCTTCTGTAGCTCTTGTCGTGACTCCATGGAAAATTATCATTATTGTCTTGACTCTATTGCATACATATAATTGTAACCATTCTGTCTACTCCACCCTATTATAAGAAGACATCTCTCTGTCTCTCTCCCCTTCTGCCTGTCTCTCTCTCTGACTTCCCAATATAATCTTTCTATGTTAAACATTTTATATGTTATGAACAATTGAAATATCTTCGTTAGACTTTATCAGGAATTTAGTCGTTGTCCGTCATTTTCCTCTACTTGCGAACAACGAATTTCAAAGGACATCACAACTAACAAGCACAATTTCTGTATGATGCATTCACACACATATACATGTTCACACATATATCGAAATGCATACATAGATATATACATATATACATAAACACACATGCACATATATAAACGTGTGTGAACGTGAATTTAGTTAAAAGTATGCACAAATATACACAGATTTAATTATATATAAACATATATAGATATATACATGTATATATATATATACACATACATTCATGCAGGTATGTATCAATCTCTTTCTTTATCCCTCTCTCTCTCTATCTAACTCTCCATCTAGCTGTGTGTCTATCGATCGAGCTATCTATCTATCTATCTATCTATCTATCTATCTATCTATCTATCTATCTATCTATCTATCTATCTATCTATCTATCTATCTATCGTTTTCACATGTATGTATACATATATATATATATATATATATATATATATATATATATATATATATATATATATATATATATATATATTTCAGTTGTAACGACAATCCCATCATGAATGTAATAAATAGAAATAAGGAAATAAACACCCATAGATTCGAAAAAATTCATTGAAACAAAACAATTCACGGAAGAATCCTGGAATCTATCTTTCATAATTTACGTGTGAGGTTAGGAGAAGGAGTGGAGTATGAAAGCCAGTGCAGATTGTAAAGGGGGATGAAAGGAATGTGCGGAGAGAAATAGACTGAATTTAATGAGAGAACCAATGTAGAATATTAGTGATACGTATTGGAGTGAAAGTAGAGTGAGAAAGTAAAGAAGGAGAATCAAAGACAAGGTGTGAGTGAGAGTGTGAGGAGAGAATGGTATTAAGAATGTATGAGGGAGTTACAAGAGGAAAAGAAAGTATAGAGAGAGAGTGGGGAAAGTTATCCAATAGTTAATGAAACAAGCAATTATTTTCACAATCGACAAAAAGAAATCGAGTGACACAAATGGCAAAGGAAAAAAGAAAAGGAAATAAGGAAGAAAGAAAGATGCAGAGAAGAGAAACAGTAACGGTAACAAGTGAGGAGGGGGGGTGTAGTCAGATATAAATGAGGAAACACAGGCATACACAGAAATGCACAGGAAACGAAATAATAAAAAGAATAAAAAACACGAGGAAACAAAAACTACAAGAAATATAGAAAATCAATTACAAATGGAGGATGAAGCAGATTTTTCAAGAATTAAATTTAACAGGTATTTATGCAAAGAAATGAATTCTTATTGAAAGGTCTGCGATAAATAGTGACTTTGGACAGAGTAGACAGTCAGGACTGGAAGACTTTGAACGAATGTACAAAATACATTTGTGCAACAGAAAATTGAGAAAAGCGTTAAGATTCTGCGTTTTCGATATGAAAAATGTCCGCCGCTGCCAAATAAATCAACAAGTATAAATCTATAAATATATGTTACCCTTGCATACACACACACACACACACACACACACGCACACATAAACGCACACGCACAGACACAAAGGCACGCACACACATATATGTATTCTTTCATTTGTTTCAGTCATTTGACTGTGGCCATGCTGGAGCACCGACTTAAGAACTTATTCTCTGTAAGCCTAGTACTTAT
>NC_068986.1:110696802-110701190 GCF_001194135.2 Octopus bimaculoides
TATATATATATACGTGGATTCGAATAATCTTAGCATGTGATGCAAAGGACGTGATAGACGTGACATGTACTTTGATGGAAGCATGATTATGTTGCCTGGCGTCCGGTACCAAAAGCTCTCAAGTGTACCTTATGGAAGTCATGTGAGTTACTAATGTTTTAAGTGTTTTAAGAGTTCCTCGTTTTGTGAAAATTCTTAAAATCGTGCGATTGATCTGAAAGGTAGGCGTTTAAAGGGACCACGTACGAGAAAGGAGAAATTATTACAAAGCAACTGACTAGAATCGGTAATAACAACATCTACTAGATATTAACATTTGGAAGATGAACTCGTAGTACTAGAAGCTTCATTGTGAAGACAGGGTAATATTCCTGGGCAGTATCTAATAGCGTGTTAGCGAGAGACAAATTTTATGACTACAAGAGTATATGATACCATCGAGTTCGACCAAGAACAACCATTTGAATGTCAGTTGACATCGAATTACGTCTCCCGTTCTGTTGAATCTCTTGGGAAACGATAAACGTCATAACCTCCCGTTTCCTTATATTCACGTGCTCATACAGTATTTTGTCCTTGTCAAAATCTTCATATTTAAAGATTTGAACAGCGAAAATCATCATTGTCGTCAGTGAGCGAACACACTAGAAATAATATTGTATATATTTCTATTTGTTTGCAAGTCTGTTTATTGTAAGTTGCACAGATAAATCAGAATTAACTTAATCTCGGATTTCGGCTTCAGTACGAATATTGAAGTCAAAGATGATATTATAAAATAAGTACTTGACTGACAAAACCGAGCTGCTTCTGCGCCAATAAAAATTTCAGCATTTAAACCGACTAAATCGTATTTACTTTTCTGTCTCGTAATTCTGACGGCAACATCATTTATAGGGAATATTTCAGCTTTAATCTTGACGTCCCCACAACTGACATGTAGTGTATGTGAAATGCTAAATATATTTGACTCATGAAATGAGGAAGCATAATGAGAGATATCGAAAGAAAATGCACAAAAATCAATGTTTGTTTTAAGAGCTTTATCTTCAATAAATATTTGTACAAGGATATCGTTCTAATTTGCCAGAGCAATCGATAAATATCTATATTCATAAAGATATATAACAGAACAGGAGATGGATACGGCTTTTCGAGAAGTATAATGGCTGATTGGTGTTATATGCTAATGTTTTTCAATGAAATTCTGTATGGAAAATAGAGGATATTCATTCTTCATTTTCTCATGTCAATATTTACAGTGTTGGTCTAAATAATGAAGAGTTTCTAATATATTGAAATGATAAGGAAACAGATTTGATTTTTATGTTGCAATAAACTTAGCAAACTCGAGCACGCGCATGATGGCAGTCGACATCGTTTTTGCGTGAGTTTGAATTGAAAGAGCATCACGAGTGACTAAATGCAGACTCTTGTATACACAACGCATACTCACATGTGTGTGTGTGCACGTGTATTAACACACACACACACCCACACACACACACACACACACACGCACACACGTATGTATGTCCATATATAGGTTACATTTGCAAATATAAGGGTTGTATGGTTCTCCTGGCAGGATAGAATAACTAATCAATGTGAAGGCTGAGCGTGTTGCAGTGGTTTCCAGGCTTCAGCGAGATTGATGGAGACATTGTATTTATTAATAAGGTCACTGGGATTTGGATTGATCGTTAATAATAAATGAATATTAATAAAGGGGAACATTGATATTGTTAAGAGAAGGAAAGGGTGATTCTAGATATTTGCGAGGAACTGCATTGTACTACATATCTGTATTGATCTGTAGAGCTGAGTATCAATTGATAGCATTCCGATTTAGAACAACAATATCCTTGAATTCTGATTTTCGAACAAATCTAAGTCCATTCTGCATTACGCTAATGTGAACACAACTGAAATCCTGAGTTGAACGCAAATCTCAAAATATTCAGCCACCTTCTGCACACAAAATAACTTAACAATTTTGAATTGAAACCACCCTGGAGATTGATAAGAATTCCTTAAGCAATCAGGTTACGGACATGATTTTATAGGTGTCGGTATGGCTGTGAGGCTAAGTATCAGGTTTTTCAAGCAGATGGTTTTGAGTTAAGACCCACTTATCGGCACTCATAGCGAGAGCCTTCAGCAACAGCTTCAGGCCGAGTAAATTCAGAAAACAGAAACTTTATAGACACCCATCGTATATGAATATGCGTGCGTGCGTGTGAGTGTGTGTGCGCGCGTGCGCCTATTTCTGTCTGTGATTCACACAACTGCTTGATAACGGGTGCTGGTTGTTTCCGTACCCGTAACTTAAAGATTTATCAAATACAGAGCGATAGAATAAGCACCAGACTTTTAGAAACAAAAAGACAAAACACAAGTACTGAAGTCTATTCGTTCAACCAAAACATTTCCAGGCGTTTCCCCAATATGGCTGCCATCCAGTGTCTGAAACAAGATAAATGTTTTTTTTTAAATTTTTTTTTACAGATCTGCATTACTATTAATTAATTACTTTAAGGGATAATATAACCTTTTCTCACACCAATGTAATGTATCTCCCCCAATCAAACCCTTCGTGATGCAAATAAGGAAATACAACTCAATACAAACGTATATAGAAAGCTAAAGGAAAAGTTTTTTCGGTTTTTCAATGATGCTGGTTGGCTACATGAGTCTCCATATTTGATCATTACTAATTGTCCCACCGTTACTGAATTGTTTTTATATTTCACGTTCATATAGAGTTTATACACGTTAACTGTTTATTCTTACAAACTGGAACACATACTCTTCTGCTACTTGTGGAAGGGAAGCGTTCCAATGGTTAGGCGATCCATTTCCTGTCAACACCCGCTAAATGGAGGGCTAGGCACGCCGTAGTTGATGATGCCAGACACGGGCTGAGACTGCGATATCTCCTGCGTTTCATAGACGACGGTGAACAGGTGTGGTCGCTGTTTGTGCGGCGCGCTTTCCCACAGCTCGTCTCTTTGGCCAAACTGCAATCGTGGATCAAACAGAGACTGAGACTAAGCGAACGTCACCGCGAGTGCCGCCTTGCTCTCAAGCAACTCTGCTGTCCGGGACCAAACTTGTGCGACTTCAATTCAACGAAGGCGTTCTATAGAGGATTAGTGGAGGGGAGGTGCGATGATATTCTTGGGCAGAATCTGGGTGTCGTCGAGGAACACCTGACCCACCTGTTCAGGACAAGTTTCTGGCCGGGACCTATGAACGATCACCAAAGATGCTTCGTCTGGCAGTACTATCGAGAAGCATTGCCCGTTCAGGATAAGCTCTACAGGCACGGTTCGAGGCAAACCGGACCGACTTGCCCGAGATGCGGTCAGAGCGACGAAACCGTTATGCACGCACTCGTGCAGTGTCCAACCATTTCGGACGTGTGAGCTTATGCCGAACAGCTACCGTTACGTGTGGGACGAGTTCGCTTGCTGGCCGTGTCTATCGTGAAAATTGCTTCGCCACCTTCTCTTAAGCGGGAAGGCAAAGCAGTGTTCATCGTACGGGTGGCCATAGTAAGAGAATGTGTGTGGTGGACTCGAGCAAATTGTTTAGAGACAAACACTTACCTCTCTGGCCAATCGATCATCAACTTTTTCAAGTATCACTTGAAAAGGAAGGAGAGAATGGAGAGGCGCGTTTTTCTCGTGAAAGTTTCAATAAAAGGTGGGTGAATGTAGCAAAGATGGTGCGTGCGATTGACGAAACGAATTTGAGCATGATCCTGTAAATGGAAAAAAGAGAGAGAGAGAATGCACTTTGCTCTCATGTGTTTATTCCTTCCCTGCCTGATGTTACCGTGGTCATTTCCGTAGGCTTCTCTTGCCACGGATAAACCTAATCTTTCTTACATTTTTAACATTTTCTGTGATACACGATTCATTTTGACCTAATTTTTTTCACGATCCCCTTTGATAAGAACTTTATTTTTCTCCTCGAAAAGAAAAGCTATACATTGTATTTTGTCCCCTCTGCGTTCAGCCCTGTGTGGTTAATAAAGAAACTTATCTATCTATCTATCTATCTATCTATCTATCTATCTATATGTATATATACTTTTATATATGACGTTGACCACTAACGTGGACATTCAATGTGCTAGAAATAGATCACATCTTGTGTCTAATAAGACCTAAATTGTTCTCAACATGAAATATAGCGTGATACCAAAACGTAAGCGGGCAAGACATTTAAAATCACCGAAAAGCAACATTATTAAACAGGGACCGGTTTCAAAATTTAACAATCTTACCGACTGTCTATTTCTCTTCAGCCTGATTTGTAATGGAACCATAATCATCAGAACCCATACAAAGTTGCCCACCGCCATAGGTGCGCGTGTATAT
>NC_068986.1:110701481-110702169 GCF_001194135.2 Octopus bimaculoides
ACACACACACACACACACACACACACACACACACACACACACACACACACACACACATATATATATATATATATATGTATATATATATATATATATATGTCATCAAATGTAGGCCCATATGAGTTGATTTATACAGACATGTCTAGATTTGGACGCGTGTACTTACATAAAAAATCTAATTGCAAGCATACACAACATGACAGTTCGTATAAATTTATGTGATTCGCATGTCTATATCTACGTACATCTTCGGTGTGTTCTGGCATCTCTATGTACTAAGAATGCTTTTCTGTTCGGAATATATAGCTTAGATATACCTTTCTCCTTACATTTGGGCACAAGCGAATACGTACAGATACAAACCACAAATAGTCAAGGTCAGACAAACTACATATATTGATATGTACATGCACACACGCACTCGCACACACACGAATATACATAAGTATGTATGTATGTATATATGTATGTATATATGTATGTATGTGTATATGTATGTATACATGTATACATATATGTATGTATACATGTATACATGTATACATGTATACATACTCATGTATTTGTATGGATATGTATGAAAAAAAAATATATACACACATACATATGTATATATATGTATGGGTATGTGTGTATTTATATATGTATATACATATGTATATACGTTACTTCTATACTTTTGTGCATA